>NC_080062.1:6655634-6778134 GCF_026212465.1 Amaranthus tricolor | reverse complement strand
CATATTTACTACTATCTCGATTTTTTTTAATTTGTAATTTTAAATTTGTAAAACTCATATATTTTAATTGTAAACAGATAAATTTAGAAAAACAGAGAGTATATAATTGCAAATGCTCCCTTTTTTCTAATTAAATCTTTTATTTGGTTTAAATTCAATTTTAAGAAAAAGGAAAATAGACCACATTTTCACATGCAAGGAGAACGTAAGAAAAAAATAATAATTTATTATAATTGTGTAAATAGTTAGATTTAATAAAGGCATAAATAAAAAAATTATTAAATAAAAAATAAAACATTTAATATAAATGTAACAAAATTGAACATAACAATTATTACGTTTATTTAGAACCATAAAATGTAGGAGTAGTATAAATAACGCTACACACGCTGTCTACCTGCCACATAAATAGATGGACACATATTACTATATCAGCATAATATGGTTCTTCAAGTTACGAACGCATAAAAGTCTTAAGGGTTGTAAACACTAGCAAAGTTTAGTTTAATTGTTTTAAATAATTTAAATTAAAAAAATAGGCATAATAGTTGCAAGTTCGCGAGAGTTCAAGCATGTTAAGAAAGTAGGTGTACATAAGTATAAAATATATTTTAGTTTATTTTAGCTAAAAAAAAAAATTTTGTTTTAAAAGCTATATTATTTCCTAGATTTTATTTGATATCTAGAAAAGTAAATTAAATCCATGTGAATGAAAGTTTTGCGTAAAGTAGATTTAATTATACATATTTTCAGTTGATTTTAGATCATTTTAACTCGAATTCTATCAATAAGTAGATTTAGTAAAAACAAAATATCAATATTGAGTTAGCCCATTTTCAATTGATCTTATAGATCAATATTGAGATTTTTTACATGTGAGATCAAGTTTTTGTACCTTTAATAATGGGTATGCATTTACTTATAAATTTATAATACTTAATATGATTTTCATGTCAAAATAAAATATAAAAAAAACACTAGAATCATGTTTTAAAATATTACTTAATTGGAGCATATTCCTAGATGGTTCAATTGAACTTTTCATCAAAACAAACAAAAGAAGGCAATGAAAAGGCCAAAATAAATAGATTTAGAATATGATGAAAAAGAAGACCATCTCATTTTTAAAATCTTAGCTCTCACAAATCACATCAGTATTTCCGAAACGCGCCATTACAAGTTAACAATTTTCCCTCTAAACTTCCCAAATCTCAAAACCATCAACAACCTTTTTTTACACCATTCCCATTTCCCAATTTATTCAATATCATTTCCAATTTTCCATCAAAGACAGGCTAATTCAATTCTCGCTATCCCTCCCCTCAATCATCTACCCTATACTATTATTTTTGAATTTGTATAGAAAAAATGACAATATGGTCAGGAAAAAGCTCAACAAAGAAAATCCAAGTAACAGTGAAGGGATTAAAGCTTGAAGGATTAGAATATGAAGGGCAAGAAAAAGTGAAAATGGCAATTGAAGTTAAATGGGAAGGAGGTTCGAAATCTGGGTTTTCATCATTTTATAAGAAATCTCAAAGTTTAATTACTAATGAGATTGAGATTCATAAATTGGGTGGACTCATTGAATGGAACAATGAGTTTGATAATATTTGTAGTTTTTCAATCAATAATTATAAAAACCCCAATTCATTTGCTCCTTGGATTGTTTCATTCCATATACTTTATGTAAGTTTTTTAGTTGCTCTGTTTTTTATTTACTTAATTATGGTTTAATTTAAGTGTTTTAGGTTTTTTTAATAGATTAAATTAGTTAAATTTATAACTAATAAGCATCTTATTATTCTTTTTAAGTTTTACATTTAATTGTTTGTTTTGTTTATTCAAAATTAAAATGATTTATAGTCAAGATTACAAGAATCATGTGTTGATGTAGTGACGGATTACAACCTTTTCGGTCTTATCTTATCTGTATGAGATTATCCTTATTTCGGAAAACGTAATTCAAGATATGGGTTTGGTTTAGCTATTTGATTAAGCAACTTAATTGAAAATTAGCTACTTAACTATGGATTTAGATTTATAATCATGAATTCATTATAGGGCTCCTTCTATTTTGATCATTGCTAGAGCTTTAATGACTAATCTCTACAATTTATTTTATAAATTTTTTATAAAATGCAATAAAATATTATGTTATAATGGGTCGAATCGTTTTCATTGATTTTTTCCCCAAAATTTAGCTTGTTGTATCAATCAATATTTTCTTCATAAAAAAGGTAAGATTTTCCTTGATTTAAGGCATCTTTTACTAAGCTTACTATACAATATTTTGTTAATCAAATTTACATTACTTTTGCAATATAATTTGAGACAATTTTTTACCGTAATTATGGTAGATTATTATATTATTATCATTACAAATTTTCTAACATATGCATCTAATGTATAGATTTAGACAATAAATTTGGTAATTATTTAAAATTTAATAGATATATTCTAAAATAGGTAAATATAATAATATTTCAGATAATATTCTAAATAAAATTTTAACTAGTTACCAATTATATCAATTAACCTATGCACCTGTTGCTTAGGTTATGTTAGTTACGAACCTAAAATTTAATTACATTGTAGGCTGAGTGGAGGGGGAATAGGTGAAATCGAACTTTAAATTTTAAACCTACTAACAAATGGTACTTATCCAATTAAGACAACCCTATTCAAAATTATTAATTACTTGCTTTGCTAATGTATTAAATTGTAGGGGAAGAGCGAAGAATTGTCATCATCAACATCAACTTCATCATCATCAAGTTGTAAATTGCAAGTAATAGGGAAGACAAAGCTAAATTTAGGAGAATTAGCTTCAAAAATGGATGCACAAATTGTGCAAAAACTACCTATCTCTTTAGAGGTAGATGGATTCACTACAAATCTCTCTCTTCAAGTAAGTTACATCAATTACCTTTTTTCATTGTTTCCTTAAATGTTACATTAATACATTCATTAATATTAGCTAAAATCTTTTTAAAACTTAAGCTAAAACAATAATTATAAAAAAGGTAAAGATGAAGTACATTCATTGTATTCCGCACAAGGTAGGGTTCAGGTGGAATTTTTTTTTTCTTGAAAGATACAGATAAATCATACATATTTTCTTCAAGAAGGGAATAAAGAGGATGCACACAGTCAAAAAACCCTCAGCTGATTTATTAATTTCACAAAAACAATAATTTTAACATATATTATTTAGATTTTCAGTAACTTTTCTTTTTAGTTAATTTATCAATTTCGATCATACTTCATCAAAAAATATATAAATTTCAAATCATATTTAAGATGTCATTTTCACAAGGTAAAGGCCACATTGCTAAGTCTATCAACCCTAAGTTATTTTTCAAAAAAAAGTTCTAGAAAAAATATTTAGATATGCCTTGATGAACAATGAAAACAACTAATTAAAGAAAGAAGGAAAAGGTCAACATAGATTCTCAATAGAAAACCATTATTGTAGATTTAGAATAAGTTCATGTGAGGGTAGACAATTGGTTGTTTGGTCAATGATTTCTCATGCCAACCTCAATTGACAAATTCCATGCACTCAACATCTTAGACCTTTAGATATATAATACTCCCTCCTATTCAGCTGAACTGTCCCATTTGACTTTTCATACTTGCCGAGGCAACATTTTAACTCTTAATATCTCAAATTATGCTTAATTAAAAATTATAAAAAGTTGATATTAATAATCCTTGTATTGAGACGAATCAAACAAGATCCCATATGACTATGTTTTAACTTATAGATTAAGAGTAAAATACAAATTAAGAGTGATAAGTGAATAGTGCCAAAAAAAAAATGGGACAATTCAGCTGAATAGGAGGTAGTATAAATTTATAATAATTAGTAACAATGTGCTTATATATTTAATTGTTTGATTTATATATTCGGTGAGCTTAATTTATATTTATATTAAATAGTATGAACACTAAACCTTTTATTTAATCAAGTAATATATACATTTAATTAACTAGGGTTGGTACTCAAATGTGATAACAATGTACATATAATTTGTATCAAGAAACCAAAAAGTTATTTGACCACAAAATAATCGGAAACTTAGACGTCTCTTGAGGAAGATAAAAGGCACAATTTTATTCTACAAGTATTATAGTATAAATTAGTTTCATCTTTATTTTTTCTAAAAAATAACTTGCTAGATCAGATTTATGTTTAGCTTAGTTAGTTATATGAAAATTTTATTTTTATGAGATCTCAGGTTTGAATTAAGGAAAGATATTTGTCTATTTATTGGTCCTTAGGCTAGGATTCTTAGAAACATTGGGAATGTCACCTCTTATTAACAAGGTGGAGCCGATTAATTCTCATTTGGTTGGGTTTGATTATTCGTGGTTCTTTGTTGTAGAGTCACGAAACAAAAATTTACCTAAATGCACGGTTTGAAAGGCTAATGGTTGTGAATTCCATCGTTATCAAAAACTCACACTAAGTTTTGTTACTATTTTGCAAAATTATGTCAAAATACAATACCGCCCATCAAGTTATCAAAAGTTGATCCGATTAACAAAATCAAATATAATCCGACTTGACCCAACCCAGAATAAACCGGTGTATAAAATCAAATAAACTTACTTAGAATAAAAAACTTGCCAAAGATTATAATAATTAAGTAGAAAAGATTTATCATCACAATCAACCAATTATATGCTTTAACTTTTATTTGCATAATGTCAAAATATGTACACATTAAATTGTAATGTGAAAAAAACTTATGTTAATAAATTTTAATAATAGCGCTTTATTTTTTTTAAAAAAATACTTGGTCCATGGCAAACTTTAACATCGGCCTAAAGCGAATTAAAACAAAATCAATGATGTCAATGAATTAAGTTTTGTTATAAAATATATCAAATAGTAAGACTTAAACCTAAGACAGTGCAACCACACGCTAATATTTTAATCAACTTAACCAATACACTTATCAACATATTTAGAAATATAACTTATTAAATGCTATCAGTTGACAGTATTGAACTATACTACATTCGCCCTTGACAATGGCCGACATGTACAAAATTTTTTATGTCATTATACAAAATTAAAATATTGTTTAATATTTTATAATAGATAGATGTAATACATAAAAATAAAAATATTGTTTAATATTTTATAATAGATTTTACAATGGCAAAATCAGAATAAAATCAAATAATGTTGATAATATAAAAAGATGTGCTTAACTAATAAGGTTGAACCTAAATCAATATTGTCACACATCAAAGCACGTACCAACTTAATTAACAAATGTATAGTATATTAGTATCTCTAAATATATAAAGTAGTATATTATTGTTATACAAAAGTTAAACCCTGTCAATTAACAGTATTGACTGAGCATAGTTCCACTCATAATAGGTAAAACCGTAAAAGTATACTTTCCCCTTTTATCTTCTAATTTTGGGATAAAAATTGTTGTTTCTAACGTATACTTCTAAATGTACGTTGATACAGGTAGTTGTTAGTTTCGTTGAAATTCGGAATAATACTTCCCACTCGCGCACACTATCTCATGACTCGTTAAAAATCGTTCCGAACCCAAGTGACTCAGTGAGTGTGCTAAGGAGATCCACTAGTCAAGTTATAGGACAAGAGAAACCCAAGAAAAACAAGACTCGGTTATTTGGGAAGCAGTTGAGTTTAAGGAAATTTAGTGAGTCATCAACTACATTTAACTCGGAGAGTGAATATGTAGTTGTAGCATCAAGTAGCAAAAATGGCGAGTCCAACTCAATAACCGAGTCAAAAAGCTCAACCAGCTCGGAAACTCAGTTGGATTTGGTTAAAAAAGGTGGATTTTGGAAATGGAAGAGAAGAAAATCCATGAAGAAAGTAGACAAGGTTGAATCTAACATGGTAAGTACACCTTAATAATTTTTTAAGTCCAATTTAATTTATTTATAAATTTTAAAATTTAGCCATAAATTAACGTAAATTACTATTTGAAATCTTTTAGTTTTAACGGTCATATTTAATAAATCATTAGACACGTAAAGTCAATGTATCCATAAACTTTGCACGTACATTTTTTTTAAGTATAATTGACACTTTTTAAAGTTAGTGCCATAAGATTTTATAATTTGTTGTTAACGTATATTTTTTTCATTTTAAAATACTCACTATATTATCGTTATTGACACTATTCATTGTTTAAGCTTATTTTATATATTGCAGTTAATGTATAAGAAAAAATATAGTCAGATAAGATCTTGTTTGAATCGTCTAATCACATAATTTTATAATATTAACTTTTTATAATTTTTAAATGTGTATAGTTTAATATAAAAATAATTAAAATAACACATTAAATTCCGTAATATTGTGAAACGCATAAAGTATTGCTTGTAGTATATCTAAGAGAATAGAGTTTATTTTAATAAGACTATACATAATATTATTATTGAGAAATGAGAACACATTGACCACCAAAATATAGTTACAATGATGGGAATAGAATATTGTTGACATTGATATCAACAACCATAGTTGATTGATGAAGTCCAAAAGTGGTTACACCTTGAAAAAATAATGGCAAAACTAAACTAATATCATGCTTTTTGAGACCATTTCTCACTTTATCCATTGTCTTCCTACTTGCTTGTCTCTATAACTTTTTTTTAATTATCAATGTTACGAGGGTTGAATCGACTTGATTGTTATTCTTTTATGTTATAATTTGTACTGATCTAAATTTAAATCTCTTAGTTCATCTAAAAAAAATCTAAATCTCCTAGAAATAATCAAAGTCATGTATTACAAAATCGGATGGTGAATGGCATGAAATACGACTTGAATGAAATGAAATGATAGTATGAACTTATTTCTAAGTAAATTAAGTCCTTGATAGTTATATATCATCTAACATTGAATCAATTATTCCTACCTTTTTGTGGTGTGAAACCATTAATGTGGTAGGTTAGATAATAACCGATAAATTTATTATTGGGTTTTACGCAACAAGATCCATATATGAAGAGAGTTGAATGCACATAAACTCGATGAGATTCCATCTTAAAATCAATTGGTATTAAAAAAATAGTCTATCAAGTACTCCCTCCGTTCTTTTTTGATCTTTCACTTTGGGTTTTTCACACATATTAAGGAAAATAGAGTTTTTGGGTTGTAGTGGATATTATTTTAATTAAATAGTAGTGTGAAGTAATGATTGTATTAGAAGTATGAGGTTGTAGTGGGTATTATTTTAATTAAAGAGTAGTATGAAGTAATGATTGTATTGAAAGTATAAGAGAGAAAATAATTATAAATAAAAGAAAATGGGTACATTAAAAGAAAAGAGGGTTTTAAGGGGTAAAAGTGAGATAAAAACTTTCTAAAAATAAAAAGTATTCTAAAGTAGAAGAATTTATGAAACTATCCGCTATAATAAGATGGAAAAATTTAAAAGAATAAAAGAAATATATATATAATAATAATTCTCTCTAATTATTCGACGTGAGATCACATCCAAAAATAAAGGGTATAGTTTTACAAGTATATAATTCTAAATATTCTACCTTTTACTAATTATTACTCTTCCATCATAATCTAGCAAAAAAATGTTTTCATATATCCTCAAGATAAGCTTCATGAGGGGCCAAATTTTCAAATTATGAGAGACAATCAATGGGGCCCATAAAAACAAGACTGAGAAATGAAAATGGAGGGGCCGTTAGTGTTTATAAACACAAAAACAGCAATGTAGGAGGGTCCCACACATTTTTTCTTGTGGAGGGGCATTAACATTATAAAGGACACAAATGGTTGGGAAATTATCCAGTTTTTAGGGAGATGCATGCTCCCTACTTTTTAAGGTTATGGGGTCATTTGTCAATTATGGATCCCCACTTTTTCTCATTTTTAGTTTTTGGGATGGTTTTTTTTGGGTCTTTTTGAGTGGAGAGTAGGAATCATATTTCCAAGGATATGGTATTATTTTTGCTTGCACATGTGTTTGAACATTTGAAATCATGGTTTTGTAAATGTAGGATTCACCCATTTTGTGTATTTGAGTTAATTAGTAGCAAGTCGCAACTATTATTTCTTAAGCAAAGAGATTTTTTGGTTGCATTTTTCTTTATAGTTATGGATTATCGTTTTTCTTCCCTTCCTAAATCCTGATTATAGTTCCTATAAGCGAAATATACTGAATACAATGACGATGATGAAATATATTTTTTTTCATTAACATGTCAAAATTCTCTCTTATGTGTGTTGCTTTAGTTCAAAGAAAGGATTTTTGTTTGGCGAAGTTAGAACTTTAATTAAATAGTCGTTTTGCAAAGGAGAATGAGAATTTGAAAACTCACATAATCCTCCATACCATATCTTACTCCCTCTTATTTAGAAACAAATGATAAATAACGTCGAAAAATGGAACACATAAGCTAAATAAGAGAGAGTATATACTAATGTTAGATACATCTTCCGTCCCTTCGAGTATGACACAGTTATTTCAAAATACTCAAAGCATTGATTTTCAAAGTGCGTCAAACTCAAAAGGGACGAAGAAAGTACCATGTATATTAGGTACCATCCCGCCTCAATAGTAGTCACTTAATCACTTTAGGAAATGTAGTTCTGTTCATAAAAAATTGTGACAAAAGTCGAGCAAGTCAACTAAAAGTTTAAACTAAGTCATTACAGGAAGCAAAGAAGTCCAATAATCGTAGTAGTTGGGAGACAAGAGAATTGGTCAGCAGAGATGGGAAAACAAAGCTCAAGGCTAGTATGTTCTTTGCCTCATTCGACCAGCGCAGCGAGAAGGCTGCAGGGCAGAGTGCGTGTGCAGCAATCGTAGCAGTCATCGCACATTGGCTTCAACTCTATCCGGACATGATATTCACCGCGTCTGAGTTTGATCGTCTCATAACCGAGGGCTCCTCAGAGTGGAGAAAACTATGCACCAATCAGTCAGACAACATAGAATTTCACCCTGATCAACATTTTGATCTCGAAACCATCCTAAGAGCTGAACTTCGCCCCTTAGCAGTCCTCCCAAACAATGCTAGAATCGGGTTTTTCCACCCTAATGAGTTTGATCACCTAAAAGATGCGACCTCGTTCGATGAAATTTGGAACGAAA
This sequence comes from Amaranthus tricolor, assembly GCF_026212465.1. Taxonomy (NCBI): domain Eukaryota; kingdom Viridiplantae; phylum Streptophyta; class Magnoliopsida; order Caryophyllales; family Amaranthaceae; genus Amaranthus; species Amaranthus tricolor. Next base: position 6,769,009 of record NC_080062.1, on the reverse strand, counting down.
TCAACACAAATGTAAATGAGTTCGAGCCAAGAGTATACATTGTAAGATGGAATGAGCATTTCTTTATATTGAAAGTGGAAGATAACGCAAACTACATAATCGATTCCCTAGGAGAACGACTCTATGAAGGGTGCAACCAAGCATACGTGCTAAAATTTGACAATTCTAGTATGATTTACGAGAAGGTGGAGGAGGCGAAAGTGGAAGGTAAGGCGGAGAAATGCGAAGATAAGATGATATGTCGAGGAAAAGAGTGTTGTAGGGAGTACATGAAAAGGTTTTTAGCAGCAATTCCATTAAGAGAGCTAAAAGAAGATAAGGCTAAAGGGAAAAGTATAGATGCTATTTTGTTGTGTAAAAGGTTGCAAATTGATTTTCATCTTAGCTCACATTCATCCAGTGCTAATACTTCTATTACAGCTTCTCCTGATCCTGAATCACACTACACTATTGGTGATAATGATGAATTTGCACAAATTTAGATTAGTTTGCGATTTTGTATAGATTTTTTATTAAATGATTGGTCAGAATTTTAGGCTATGATTACAAAAAATAATGTTTTTTATCTATATAATTCGAAAAGTTTAATATTGATACTCTTATCGTCTTAAATTATGTTACATTGATTGTAAAGCAAAGAATTGAGAAGATTTCATGAGAATATTTCAAACATTTTTGATGCATTATGAGTTTATTTTTAAGAAGAAATGCAACACATTTATAAAGTGTGAGATTAAATCTATTTTAAAGACAATTTAAGGATCGAGAGTCTGTTGTAAAATGTTACTTTAATTTATTAAATAAACAATAAAATAAAGTTAAAAGTTTGTAGTAGAAAACAAATTACATATGACAATCTAGAACTATGCTTATGTATACCACCGAGAACTCCGAGAAACCGATCTTCAATCCCGAACAAAGTAACTAGAAGATTTTGTTTGAACTTGATTTTAATTCTAAGCGAGATGCTCTTTCCTAAAACATCATTTTCTCCCTACTACGGTGCTTGGGAATAAACCGAAAATATGTTATGAGAAACAAAGAATTACACTAAATTCCTAGCACACGAAATCTAGAATGATGTAAGAGAAACTTAAATGGAAGAAGATACAGAAGATTACAATCAAATATATAAAGTGCTAGAGAAGAAAATAAATCAGAAATTGCATATAGAAAATAACCACACAAGCCTTCTATATTTATAGAATAGGTTACACCTTTTCACGAAACAACACGTTACTCCATGAAACACAAGATTGATTCACGAACTAATGTCGTCTTTCAACCAAACCATCCCAAAATATTTGGTTAATATAATCATATTTAACTGTTGGTAGTTACATTAAAACTAACAAAAACGAATAAATTAACTTTGCAAAGAAAATTCGCAAAATAGAGCGAAACTGACGAGCCGCGACCTGCTGCTCCCACAAAACTCTAGCTTTTCCTTTCTTTCTCGCGATCCGCGAGTTGTTTCACGATCCGTGAATATTACTTTTTGCTCAAAACTGAAACTTTGCAACCTTGGATTATATTCAAATTAATTTATTTAAATTAATTATTTAATTTAATTAATTATAATTTTCGATGACCATTATACGCTCTAAATGACAATAGAGTCCCTTAATTCCCTTTGTGGTGATGCCTCTCAAGCTCTATCAGGCTCGGCTAGTTGAATTAGGTTTGGTGTAGGGGCGAAAGCACATTGTAGACTATGGGACCATTTGACCCCACTTAATTCATCCAATCCTTGAAAATATAGGTATTGTTATGGTATAAGAATGAAAAAATAAAATAATAAAGTAATAGTATTGTATCAAATTATTGACATAAATAATTGAAAAAGTATCTAAAATTGAAAATAGTATAAAGTAATACTGACTTTTTTATATTGAATAAATTATGATTTATGGGTAAATACAAATGACTACTTTTTTAAAAATTTGACGAAAATTTAAAGTTCTTAGTCAAATAGTACTTATTTAATAAGAGTATTTTTTTAGATTTATATATGCATCATATTTATTATGATTAATTGCAATGTTTTCAGTTATAACATTGACGACATTAACTCTTAACTTTTTAAATCCACAATTATAATATTTAGATCCGCCATTGATTTGGTGACCCATAAATAATCTTCACTCAATACGACGACACGATAATCATGAATCATGATGTTGTGGGATTAAATCTCCCCTCTAAGGACACTTTACAGATTCAGATTCTTCTATTTCTCTCCATAGTGACTACTGACTACTCTCAAGTGACAAGAGATCCAGCTTGTTAAATATACATTATTCATGCGACACAATGATAAAATAGATTTATATATTGAAATAACATAAAAGTGGATATAAAGCATTGATGTTTGAAAATAATTCATATGTCATTCCATATTAGAGAGTTTGATTATGTATTTGGTGGACTATTTTTACTGATAATTGATTTTAGAATGGAATCTCACTGGATTTATGTGAAATCAACTCTCTTTTAATGTGGGCTTTGTGCACAAGCTTATATTTATCATGGTATCAGAGTTGACGATTTCTGATCAACTAGAAACAAAAAAAATTTGCGGCTTTGAACAAAATGGTGTTCTCGCAAATGAAAATGGGTTCACATGTGAGTGGGAGTGTAGGAAAATAACCCACATGTGATCTCACATCGAAGAATTAGAGAGAGTTTGATTAACATAAATACTTGATGAGTTATTCCTCCAAATACCAATTGGTTTTAGGATGGAACCTTATCGGGTTCATGTTCAGTCAACTCTTCTCTAATGTGGATCTTGTGTATAATCCTATATTTATCAATAAGCGACTCTGTTTATTTATTGGTATTAAACGATGATAATGAGAATAATTTGTAGTGTAAATTTTCGCTATATATATCGTGTCATTCCCATTGTAAATAAACTTTAATTATAAAAAAACAATTTTAACAATTTTTCATCACTACCTAATATCACACTTTTATATAATCAAATGGTAAAACGTTGGATTATGAATGAAGACAATAACATTGTTGAAAGAGACTAAATATGAACTTTAAATTTGTCAAAAAATATTCATACTAAAACTAAAAAAGTTTTTTATTATCATTCTCATTATTTAATACATGCTATCAAATTGTGAGCATGTTTATTAGAGTATCAATCATTCAATTAACCACCCCTTTTATTTAAACCCAAAAAAGGGAACAAATGGAAGAATGTTTGAGGAAAATAATTATGTAAACCTTTCACCTTTCACCTTTCACCTTTCACTCATGTTGTTTCACTTTTGAATAGCATATTTAACCTTGAGCCTCCATTAAACTATAGATTTTCATAAAGTTAATGCATTATCAACAACATAAAATGTGATTGATGAGAAGACACCTTAAGGGACCAATAATATTGGTGGTGGGACATTTTTATTTGTGTTGTCAATTTTCAACAAGTTATCCACCATTTAACTCCATAAGTGATAACAGCCAAAATTCCACACTCAAGGCCCTCACCATACTCTTACATTTTTGTGGGTTTTATAATTAGTTCAGTTCAAAATAAACTCGATAATTCGATATCTGTAAGCTTTTGTATTTAAACTCAATTTGACCTAATTTTAAAATAAATTTAAAATTATGTAAAAGTTAATATAGAAACAAAATCCGATTCTAAACCAACTTGAAACACATGACAAAAAATCGACCCGATAATTTGAATGAGAACCTCTAATGTTTTAGATATATTCTTGTATGAAATTATCTCATTATGAGACGAGTCTATACTTATATCTATTTTTCAAATTGATTACCTAAAGATAACAAGTGATTATTTTATTAAGGTTATAATTAGCTATTTTAAAGTTGTAAGTAATCAATTTAAGACTATAAATATACACTAACTTAGCTTAATAAAGACGAATTTATTATGAGGACGATATTACTTAGATATTTTTAATTAATAAAAGATCATGTTCTTCTAAGAGGTTATAGATTGACAAGTCTAGTCCCAACATCAAAGATAACTTGGGCCACCCCTCATTTTTACCCTGAAAAAATAATTTAATAATTGAGGAATTTTTTTTAAAAAAAAAGGTGGAATTAGAAAGAGACATCTCGTTGTACCCAAAGCATACAAGCCAAAGACACTCCCCATTCCTTCCCCCCAAGAGAAAAAGTCAATAAAACTCTCACAAGTCTTTCTAAATAACACTTTTTAAAAATGCCATCAATTTCAATAAGCTACAAAGTTTTAGCTTATTGTTTGTCATTATTTGATTAGCGGTGCAAAATATCAAACACTTGGTACTAATATTCATCATAGATATTTAACTTTTAAAAATATGTAAAATAAGTAAATTATATTTTATTTGTTTTATTAAATTTACTACATATTTAACTCAGAATATTTACGTTAAAAAAATAAATATTTTAAATTTGATGAGACATATAATATATGTTAAACTAGTTTTCTTTAAAAATATGAATCTGATATGGAGTATTGATATAAGAAACTCTTGGTCGTTCTCTAACTAATTGTGCAATCTACACTTGCAAGGATGAACTTAAAATAGAGTGGGTTATCAGTTATGTTTAGAATAAATAATTCATAATTAAATAATAGATTTTTAGTTATGAAATTATAAATAAAGAATTTGAGAAAAATAAAATTTAAAAAAGTTATTTATAAATACTTAATTTTAACTACTTTTAAAATAATATTTAAAATGATTCAAATTCAAATTTATTTAATTTATCAAACATTAAATTTAGTCCAATTCAAGATTATCAATAATAAAAAATTTATACTCTATTTAAACTCAATTAATAACGAAAAACATATTCAATGGCATCCACATATATTTTCTTTTTCATGCAAAGACTATTATGTTTCCATCCAAAATTTATTTTGTAGTAGATGGAGTAACCCACCAAGTTATATGTTAATCAACTTGTAGTACTTTTAATATGATAATTTTTTTATGAATCAAGGATAAGAAGGATCCCTCACACGCGAAAAGAAATGACTAATACGTTTTATATATCTGGTCAAAATTAAACTTTTATTACAAAGATAAACGAAAAAAACCTTTTAACTACTAAATCAACTCATTACTTTTATCGTTTGATCACAGGAAAAATCACTTCTTTGTACTTCCTTCGTTACCCAATACTTGCTACATTTCCTTTTACACATAATTCAATGTATATTTTGATATTAGATACCTTTATTTTGACTAAACTAAAAATTATGAAGGTCACATATTAAGAACTAGGTTTATGAAGAATAAAACAAAATTTCATATCATTACATTTCTTATGCATTAGTCGGAATTACCGAAACAAGATTAGAGATAAATAGTGTTACTATTGGAATATAGCCAGTAATGTGGAACTATATAATTACTTCAAAATTGACTAAAAACAAGGACCTCATAATTGCACAAAAAAGAGCATTACACAACACAACATCATCAAGGTAAATGACACAAACTCCTCAACACCTCATAGAAAATGATGCTTCTGAAATTAACACATCTGATAAGAGTCATACAACAGTTATCTACAAAACTCTTGATAGCTAAAAATTACACAAGAAACAACTCATTTTAGGAAATAAAACAGCTGAAACAAACCAACAAGACGAGCAATCCGCAAAATTAAGCTATGAACTTTACAAGCACAACCATTAAACTCCGACCCTACTAACCCACAATCATCTATCCTTCTACAAAAGGCGGATCAATAGCTCTTAACTAACCTGCAGTACTCGTTCCTTCATTCGAGTAATTTGCCAAGAACTTTGGCTTCCATGAATGATGTGATTGATCAGCTGACTTTCGCTTCTTACCCATCAAATTTATATCCAAAAGATCATCGCTTGAGCCGCTATCGCTTTCGTGATACAAGGAAAATGTCTCTTTAGACTTCTTAGAACGCATGGCTTTTGTATCGTCTTCATCCTTTTGCGTTGACGAATATCCCAAGCGAAGAGATAAGTCACACTCTTTTGGAGACGGGTTCATGGGACTTTTTGGTGGGTCTATTCGATTTTTGGTAGTTTCCTCAGCAAACAAGCAAAAGTTTTGAGGTATTCTCGAAAAAGGGTAGCTATTGCTAATAGATTTCAATGAAGGATGGTCACCGATCATTAGTTGAGGTTCGATAGGTTGAGAGCATGAGCCATAATAGAGCGGAAAAACAGCATACGGTTGCGATGAAAACGAGCCTTGACAAGGCAAACCAATTTGGCTAGATAGGAAAGGTTCATTGTTCAAGCAACATTGCTCCTTTCCAAAAAAGTTTGAGTAATGAGGCGTAAGGGATGAATTCGGTTTGGGGTTTCCCTCAGTCACATTCTTTGATTCCGGATTTCCACTTAAGTAACCTCCATGATTGTTGTTTCTTTGGCTCCTTGAAGCCCTTCTCGGAAAACAACCTAAATGAAGAGCAGCTGCATAAACGATGCACCAAACGCCATACTTCATTACAAAATGAAAATCAAAAGCCTAAATCAAGAGTTTTAGAAGCAAAGACACATACACAAACGACAACAATGTCAACGCCTAAATCCTGAAAAACTAGGGATAGGTTAGACGCTACACAAACAGATAGATCAGTTTTGTCATCTACGAATTCTCTTTCTCCATTCATTTTGATTTTCCATTCATTTTGATTTTCTATCATCTCAAGGAGTCTAAATTCTTCATATATTTTTCCACTCCAACCCTCTAGGTCATCTTCGGTTTTCCCATCCTCTTTAAGTCTCTCAAATTCCAGCTTTTTCTCTTCCTTACCGATTCACTGATACTCGTTCTTGCAGATGTACAAAACATCTTAAACGAGTAGTTATATTTATATTCACACATCAAAATCTCCAAAATTCCATAGATAAACCAAAATCAAACAATATATCATACTTTTACAAAGTCAAAAGTATCAGTTGCTTTGGTTTAAGGAATAAATAACAAAGCCTAAAACTCACAGTAGAACTGTTTTTAGTGAATCATTCCAACAGAATACATTGATCAGTAACAGTGCTTAGTGCTTACTATAGGCCTGAGAGAAAAGGCGCTAATAGTAACATTACCATAAACTTTTGTCGAAAATCAAAGTCATATTATATTAAAAAACAAGATCAAATTTCAATTATGTCACTTCTATTGACTCTCTATGCACCCAAATAAAATAACTTCAACAAATTGTAATTACCCAACATATCACTATAAGAATCCAACCCTAGGCAACTAAATTTGTCTAGTTAACCAATACCCATTAAGTAAAATTGCAACTTTAGCTTAAAGAACATACCTTTTTTCCAACCTACAAAACAAAAAGAGAGAAAAGAGTTGAAGATTAAGTCTAATCTCAGTTGAAACATGTACTACTCTCTCTCGCAGAGACTTGTTAGACTCTCATTGCCCCTCCTCTAGCCCTAGGTCTAATTAAACAAATACCCATTAAGTAAAATTGCAACTCTAGCTTAAAGAAAACTTTTTTCCAACCCATAAAACAAAAGGAGAGAAAAGAGTAATAAAATTAGGTCTAATCTCAGTTAGAACAAGTATCAATTTGTCTAATTAAACAATCCCCATTAAGTAAATTTGCAACTTTAGCTTAAAGAACATAGCTTTTTCCAACCCACAAAACAAAAAGAGAGAAAAGAGTCTTAGAATCAGGTCTAGTCTCAGTTAGAGCAAGTACCACTGTTTTCCACTGACACTTTTTAGACTCTTGCTACCCCTCTTGCTTATGTACTTAAAAAAAAAGAAAAAAGAAAGTAAATACCTTCAATGCAAGGCTGCAAAAACTCCCCTGTATCTTCAGACCCTTCTTCACGGCGAATAATGGTGTTAATTGCATCATTAACTCGATCTCGAAGAGTTTTAAGATCCATATATTCAACCTAAAAATAACCCACATTATATAAAATTGCTATAATGAACCAAAATTACCAAAAGAAGAGAAATTAGGATTGAACAAGGAAAAGAAAAAACACTAAATTATCTAAAAATTACAAGTAATGATGGGAAATTAGGTAAGAAATTATTGAACCTCGGAATTAGCTTTGGAGTACATAATTTCTTCAGCTTTAAGAACAACAATGGGGAGTTTTTCTTGCCATTCTTTCTTCTTTTTGGTAGCTGGTGAATGAATTTCATTGGCAATTCTAAAAGAGAAAAACAGGGTGAATATTGAGAAATAAAAAATAAACCAATTCAATCAAAAGCTAAACTTATAATTTATGCTCATAACATGTTATATACTCTAATATATGTTCCTCTCACACGAGAACCTTTTGAGCTCAATGTTAAACTACTTCATTTGAGAGATAGTTGAAATTTAAACTTATAACCTCTCACTTTAGCTCTTATACCACATCGTTAAAAGTTTAAGCTTATAATTGATGTTTCAGAATATGTTATTCTGATAAAATTAAAATTAGAAAATATAGCAAATAAGTAAAAAGACCTGAAAATTTCTTGAATAAGGGAGCCTCTAATGGGGTGGTGTCTTTCACTATGCCAAGCTCTTCTAACACACTCATAAGGTCTTGGACCTGGTCTTGGCATTTTGAATGCCAAGTTAAGGAAATTAAGAGAGAGAAAGATATTGTAGAGAGAGAAAGAAGGGGAAGAGAGAAAAGGGTGGAGTGGGGAAGAAGAGTAATGAGTTTGGTATTTCAGTGAATGTTTTTGTGGGTTGAATTTGTAACTTTGCTTGGGGGTGTCTTCTTTGTTGTTAATACTTGCAAAGTTGCAATATGTGGGGACAGTTTGAGGATTGGAAATAATATTTATGATATTTTAAAATAGGTAAAAAATGAAAATTGAGTCCTTTTAATTATACAACACCTAATAATGGATGCACAAGTGAAAAAATGGTGAATATATTATCTAATAAATAAAGTAAAAGAAACGACTCAAAATAAAAATATTGGCCAACTCAGCGGATAAAAGGGGTGCAAATTAAAAAAGCCGTTTACTTTTAAATTTCTACTGAATTCATCTATATTAATCACACTTCTTACACTTAAACAATTATACTATATTTGAATAGAAAAAAATAGAGGAAAGGAAGAAAATGAATTGGTCCTTTGTTAATTAAGATACCAAAGGGGAGGAAAATAGAATGAAAGAAGCTTTAAATGCAAACTGATCCTCTGTTCCATTTTTTTTTAACAAATTTAGATGGAAATTAGTGAATTTGACATGCAAAATCTAAAAGTCTGGTCATTTCCTAAATATTGTGAATGTGGCACGCACAAAGCATGAAAATTCATACCTCGTGTAGGTCGAGCCTAAGCACCAATTGTCTCATGTCGTGTTAATGGGGTCGTGCCTTATGTTGTCGGCTTGACTTGTACCCAGTCAGGGATGACATACTTGTAAAATTTCATGGGCTTGCAATTCATCCGTTCCAGTTGAAGCGAACATAAATATGAAGGTGATGAATAGTAGGTGAATTGGGTATAAAAAGTCTAATATATCATAGGTAGTGGGTAAATGGTGTGTATAAGTTCTTACACACCTCATGCTACTCGCACTGTCCCATATGACTCGCCTCGCTTCATACCCACCCGTTGGCCCTTATCTCACCCAAGATGAATTTGCACTATTTAACCTCCTCTTTTGCAAAACAAGTCTTTTCCATAGTCCAATAAGCTTTTTTCTCTTGGTCACCATCAAAAAAACAATTAAAGGGAAAAGTAATAGTGACATGATAAAAAATAAAAAAGTAAAAGAGAGAGATGTATCATGTATGAAAAGGCAAAGGATTGGATGGATCATTGAGAGGTCCAAAATGTATACCCCAACTTTTATTTCTTTTTTGTTGTACACATTCACTAAAACAAACAAACAAGTTTTTAGAGGAGTCTCAATTATTCATAATTATTCATGGATTAAAAAAAAGTGAGAATATATTTTAAAAAAAACAAAAAAAGTAAATGAATGAGAGTAGTTTAGGTGTGTCCCCCACGTAGCCACATGCCTGCTTCCCCCTTAGCCTTATAGACCCAAATCCAATCAAAAATGGTGGGCCGGCTTGCGTGTCATTTTCATTGGACCGGCATTTGGGGCTTCCTTGTAAGAGCTTACCCCAACCTAAGGTTTTATAATATCTAATTTTTTTATACGAATTCGCTATTGAGTCTATCTTATCGTAAGACGACTTTAATTGGATCAGTTCAAATTATTAAAAATATCGTTTTATATATAAGTGGAAATGCAATTTTCATTGTTTTTTTAATGTTTCTTTATTAGTGGGTCTTTTGTATGAACCCGTCTCGCAGTGAAATCTATTTTTATTATAGAGTAGAATGATAAAAATGCATGAAAATCACACTTAAGAATTTTTCTAGAAAAGTGGTATTTATTCTAAATGAAAATAATAGATACTCCTAATTCTCTTCATGATATTATCTTTGAGTCCTTTTGTTGGATTTTTTAGGTGTGTTTATGGCTATCACCTTGTTCCTATTTGAGATTATGAGATTGAATTGGCTTTAATTTGGTAGGTCAACTTTGCTTACTAGTCTTTGCTAGTTGCTAAGTTGAGTTGCTTGAGAGTTTTTTTCCAGATTAAAAGTTTACTCTCTCTGGTCAGTTTAAATATTATATTTAACTTTGCATACTTATCAATATAATAATTAAATTTTAAAATATTTTAAATTATGTATGAATAAAAATATTAAAAAATTAATGTAAATAAAATTTATGTTGATACTTAAACTGAAACACAAATTTTACTATCCAAAAAAGATTAATCGAAACTAGATCACGAGTTTTACTATCCAAAAAAAAGATATTCAGACATCCAGATTGAATATAATTTAGTATCCGAATTTGGACACCTCTATTTTCAACTAGCGAAATCAATCAACAACTTCAACCAACAACCATTGTCATATAAATCAAAAACTAATAAGATTTTTTGTAACTGTATTTTTATGTAACATGTTACTTTCAGTAGCATATTCAAAGTGACAAATGAATATTAGTTGTTTACGTCAAACTTTATTTGTAAATAATAAAATAAAAAATCAAAATGGAGCAAGTATTCATATCATCATCGTACCCCGTGTATTCCGCTCATAAAAATTATAATCAAACTCTATGGAGAGACGGAAGACAGCAACTCATACCTATAAAGAAAGATGTGGCCAAAAAGTCCTTCAACTTGAAACAAATGCCAAGATAACGAGATTCCTACGATGAGAGAGAATGAATAAAGTTTAACCTGCATGTTAAATGGAGGTACTAAATAGATTATTGAATCATCTTCATGCATTTTATTTGCTTCATAACACTATTATATGTATGTATGGGTTTAAGTTGTTATATTGTCAAAGAACCAATTCAATTAAAAGCATAAGTTGATGGTTGAGGTCCAGATAATGTTATATACTCTAACACACCCCCTCGTACAAAAACCTTTTAAACTAGAAGTATGGATGCAACATAGACCCTCCTCAAAACCAGCGCTAAATATTTCACTAAAAATAAGGGGTGGTTGAGATCCGAACTCGTGACCTCTTATCACGTCGGCTTCTGATACTACGTCAAGTAACCAACTTAACCAAAAGCTTAAGTTAATGGCTGAGGCCAAGGATATGTTACATACTCTAACACATCCCCTTACACGAGAACCCTTTGACTAGAAGTGTAGAAGCAACAAATGTCCTCCACATTTATACCTGGCATTAAATATTCCAGTATAAATGAGGGATGGTTGAGATTAGAATCCGTGACCTCTTATCAAGTTAGCTTATAATACCATGTCAAAAAACCAACTCAACCAAATACTTAAGCTAATGGTTGAGGCTCCAAAATATGTTACTCTAAGAAAAGTATAAATGATAAAAAGTGGGAAAGATTAGTATGATTTTTTAGTATCCAATTTGAGATATGAAGCCACTCAGCTACCAACACATTAGCAACCCACGAGACATTGTATTATCTTAGAAGGGGCCTCACTCCTCACAACACAGGCAAAACAGACAGAAATGTCATTAGAAAACAGCAAACAATGACTCAGTAGACTCAGTTACTGAATCAATGGACAACGAGTCCACCATGCCTTGGAGAAAGTACATTGTAATAAGTGTGAGTGTGTGACCATTCTCTATTCCTTTGGTGAAAATTTTGTCACCTTTGTAATTTTAACAGTTTGGTTTGTACTTTGTTGGGACTATACATACTATACATCATGCCAATTTCGCACGCTTAAACATGTAGGAACGCATAATACAAAAAGACAACCATTTTGGCTTTATACCCGAATCTGGTCATGTCTCAATTAGATCATATATAACTTTTTCCTATAATAATTAAAGCACGGGCGGAGCAAAGAATATAAAGATTTTATTTACTTTTTTATGTTTTAAAAATTAGAATTCTTCCACAATCATGAATAGTAAGATAAAGATCAAAATTTAACATTGGTAGATTTTGAATACCAAATTATCAATATTACAGAAAGACACGTCACCAACTGAGTTATGCTTGACTAATGTACTGTTAGAGTTTTTTGAAGTCCTAGGCGGTCAGACTCTTTGAAGATGCCTAAAACCACACATAAATTTGAGTTTTGAAAGTGATTACTTGCAATCTTAAGGTGACCAATTACAACTATAAAGTAATTAATTTTTATAGTTTTAGAATGATCACTTATGACTTTAAAGTTATCACTTGCAATTTTAAAATGACCAATTATAATCTTAAAGTGATCACTTAAAGTTTTGAAAATGATTATCTTTTGTAGTCTTAATAAAGTGATTACTTATAACCTTAAAGTGATCGTTTACAATCTTAAAGTGACTAATAAGAAAAATTAGTTGATTACATGGATCCCTCTCATGATGAGACGGTGTGTTGTTATATGACTTTGTCAAGACTATATTGTCGAAAAATGATCAAGCTTTCACAAATTGAATGGAAATTAGAAATGGAACGGGTCGAGCAACTACGGGCATAAACGACTCATAAACTGACATAACTAGGCCCAAGACGCCCTTCTAACCACATCAGTGGACCAATGATGTGCCATAGTTACCATTATGTGAGATTGGCATAATACAACACTTGCCTTATAGGTACGACCATCCTGCATGGCCCCCTTAATCTTGCATATCCAAAGCAAATTTTGATGGAAAAAAGAAAAAAAAAATCAAAAATTTTATTGTGGTTAGCAGCGGGACCCTGACGCAACCCTTGTGTGCTAGCTCGTGTTGTGTAACGAGTTATTGCTTGAGTGTGGCCAACACGTCCATGGCGTGACCTACCAAGGACATGCCCTGCTCTAGTCGGGGTTGTTCATGACCTAAGGCAAGGTAGACTTTTGTCTAAGGTTTAGAACTAGAAAGAGGCATAATTCTTTATTTCAATAATGTTGTCATGTAGAATGTAGAACATTGCTTATAAAATTGTAACTTTACTTTTACCAAACACCCACTAAAGACTAAAATCAACCCTCTAAAAAAAGAATTTTTTTTGAATTTTACCTAAGACCTATAAAATATCAGAAGCGACACTAATAACTCTAGCAAGACCTATAGTCTAAGTGGATAGAGCAGGCTGATAGTGGGCAAAACTTAAAGAGCTTTATTTACTACATTAACACAAACATTATATTTGAGGATGTTGACCTTTGTTCCTTAATATTGAGAGCATTTTGACTTTTTTCAGTATTTGCAAGTTTTTTTTTATTACGTGAGAACTAAATTTAAAGTTTTTTCTCAAAAGTGATTTTCAATTTAGATAAAATTCAATTTTAACTTTTCTTTTAACATTCTCTAATGAACAATCTTTAACAAAGACTATATTTAATAGTCATATGGGATTTTGTTAGATTTTTTTTTTAATATTTATAATTTATAATCTTTAATAATTTTTAACAAAGACTATACTCAATATTCAATAATCATGTGGAATCTTATGTATAAGTTGAGATATTAGTTGTGAAATATGTGCAATGTCAAATGTGATGCATGTCTTAGGAAATATTGCATACTTGCAATGTAGGAAAAAACAAATTAAAGAAAGTATTTACGTATTTCTAAACATAAAAAAGTTCATTTATAGTTACATTTTCAATTCATAAAGTTAGATTAAAATTAGACTAAGTCGAATTTGAAATCTGAAATACTGAGTTTTCAAGACAAGATATAGAGTTTAAACACGAATTCTTTGTTTAAGGTTATAAATTATGAATAAATTATAGTTTTATCTTTGTTTCAGAAGCAAACAAATAAGTTCCATTAGTAATTGATAACGTATATTGTATACTTCATAATATAATATTATGATTTTACAATCCAGTTTGAACTTTTGGTTGAATCGGTTTATTAACATTGTTATAGAAGCCAACATGACGAAAAGTCACGAGTTTGAATTTTATTCATACCCTTTCAAAGATGTCGGCTTTTCAGGGTTTGGCGAATTAAGGGAAATTAAAAGGGAAGAAGGTTTCTGACATTTTAGATCAAGCTTATTCATTATTAATAACAACGGACAAGAAAAAAAAGTCAACATAAGTCGAATCCCTTGTTTGCTGTCACAAAAGCTGACTTTGTTTGACCAACTCCCTCTTGTTCGCAACAAGGTAGCTGTTGACCTTTTGAACTTTCAAGAACAGTTGATGGCATGCTATCTTTTTTGATGTTACTAACGGCGAATAAATATTTACCTTATACTCTGACACAAAATCGCTTATTTTAGAAATTTTCATTAAAACAAGTTAATTGTTTTCAAGTTTTTTTAAGATTGTTATCTCAAGCAGATTTAAAGGGATGCTGGATGAGTACTGGATCAAAATGTTTTGGTACAATCCACAATTAACTTAGGCTGGCCCAACCCAGATCAGTCTGCCAAGAATTCGGCGAGGCCCATGGAAGATATGGATTCATGGTAATGCTCTTTTTTTTCGAGCAACTTGTCTCACGGTTGAGATATATTTATACAAGGAGCTTAAATTTTTAAGTATGAAAAAAATAAGTGTTTTGATTGACATCACTTTTAACATTAAAATGACATGTTATACATTAAAAACTATAAAATGAGTATTTTAACAACGAAAGTGATCAACAATTTTTGTTAGAAATCGTCTCTCAGTGAGACGACCTAATAGCATGTAGCTCATACTATAACACTTTGTATTACTTAGGATATCTAACTCATGTATAAAGAATGTTTCACGGGTAAAAACGTCTTATACAACAATTGGTGATAAGTGATGCATTCCCTCTGTCCATCTTAATTTACATTAATATTTTTTCATATTCTACTGATGTTGCTTGCTGTTCTAATTTTGAAATTGGTTCCAAGCCGTCCCATTTTCCTTTTTTTAATTTTATCTACAAATTTATTATCTCCCTTCATCTGAACCACTTATTTCTATCATTTCTTTATTTTTGAAAAAATTACCTAGAATAATTCAAACTTTCATGATGTTCCTACAATAATCCAACCTATTAATTAACCATGAATAATCTCCAACTTTAAAGGGTATTTGCCTAGAGTAAACTTGAATAACCCGATGACCTGTTATAGTAGGTAATTCACCAAAAAAAGTAAACTGAAAATAATTTAAAATTAGAGAAAACATTTAAAATTTTACGTAAAAAATTCTAAATAATAAAAAAATCATAAATTGTTTTTACATTTTTTTCACATTTTTTTAAAAATAAAACTTGCTATAGCAATTCATCCGGTCACTGGGTTTACTCTAGGAAAATACCTCTCAAAGTTGGGATTATTCATGGTTAATCAATAGGTGAGATTATTGTAGGAAAATCACAAATAAGTTGGATTATTTTAGGTAATTTTTCCTTTTTTTTATTTTTCAACTTAACTTTCCTTTGAATTATTTTCACGTATCCAAAAAATAATAAATGCTAAATGAAAAGGACAAAGAAAGTATTAGCTAATTTAGTTAGACTATTCAGCCCAAATCAAATTGCCTGAGGATGAGTCCATCTTAAAAAGAATTTGTGTTTTCTAATTTTTTTTCCTTTATTTAGAGAGTCTCATGGAAGAGATAAACGAGTAACATCACTCCTTTTCTAAAAAACAAAAAGTAAACATAAATTTTTATATAAGATGATCTCACTCTTAAACGTGCCTCATAGATGAATTAGATAGTCCAATAAAATAAATTATTAGTATATGAAATAACTATACTCAATGGTGCCCATATATTAAGATTTTTTTTATGAATCCCTAACTCAGCAAATAAAACTACAAAAATACTGTAAATTTTATTATTGTGCAAGACAGATTAGACACGATAAAAATGGTTCAATGAAAACATTCAATCTAGCATAATTTTATAAGTTGTTATTTGAAAATTTCAAATTTTTTAAACAATTATATAATCTATTTATTTCTTAAGTTCTATAATTCATTTATTTGATTTCGCTATTATAGGAGTATATATATTCTAGGTTGTTTGTTCGTACATCTATTCAGTAAAAATTATCATTCAGAAAATATTTTATGATAATTTTTTTGACAGATCTAATAATTAAATTCAATATATACCACCCTTCGATTAATAATTGGAATCATTTGATAATTCCCAGAAATTAAACAAAGAAATTACACCCTATTATAATCCAATGAGAATTTACTTTGTAATAGTCTAGACCTATTTCTCCAATTCTTTTGCGCCACCCTTATTTTATTTGTCTATTTTTGACTACTATCAACCTTTTAATTGAAAATCTTTAGAATAAAAATTCAACTTCTCTTCACTGGAAAAATATATAGTGTACTCATTCAATAATTTTAATTACTTTTGATTGGATTTTTAAGTCTATTTATGTAAGCATTTGGGATTATGATTTTAATTGTATGCTAAAATTGATTTATTGATAAAGACTTTTGCGGCAACAAAGAAAATATCAATCTTGCATCTAATAAAAAAATTTATTATGTTCAAATTTATATGAAAATCGTATCAGATCGAAAGACTCCCCCTTAATGATTGTATCAAACAATGATGTGAATAAGGAGATACAAAAGTGAGGAATATCATTTAAAATGATCATGATTTTGTTTAATTATTGTTATTTAATTTTAAATTTTATGTATTGATATGTTGTTAATTTTGATGTAAAATTTGTAGATCTCTTTTATTAATGAATTATTAATAGGCTAAATTTAAAAAATTCTCTCTCTTATAATATGAGCTATGAATAGACGGATATCAAAGGGCATTTTATATCCTTGAAAACTATTAGATTAATGAAAATAGTGTAACAATTCTTTCTACAGCTAACAAAACTAAAGCTAGGAGGTCCAATATATTTGTAAAAGGTTTATTTATCGATTCAACCCAAAGTTGAAGCCCTAAGATATATTATAAATATATTCTATCACGTCTTTTTTCATAAGAGTTATTTGTGTTAGATTTGTCACGTTAATTTCTAATACAATGTCAGATATAACCTTCTTATACATTAAGCTAAATATTACACTGGAAATGAAGGGTAAATGAGATTCAAACTTGTAACCTATATATGACGTTGGTTTTTGATACTATGTTAAGGGACCAAATCAATCAAAAGCTTAAGTTGTTGGTCGAAACCCAATAGTTTGTTATATACTCTGTTGCACCCCTTCAGACGAGATTCCTTTTGGCATGGAGTGTGCATGCAACAAACGTTTTGAGAATATGTTCTGACATGTTGGCTTCTAATAACATGCTAAAAAACCAACTTTTCCATAAGTTTTCTATCATGCTAAAAGGGCCGAGTTCTTAGGGCCCTAATGGGGAATTTTTGAAATACTTGAGCAAAAAAAAAAATTAATTAAATAAACTAAGTCCGAAACTTATTCCAAAAGTAAGCGTGAAAATCCCAAACTTGAGGTTTGGGTCTGTTCGCAGTTACTAACTGCGAACAGGTCAAAAAAGACAAAAATAGTTGTTCCCACTTAGTAACTGGGAACAGTTATTTTGTCCTGTTGCTGTTCGCAGTTACTAACTGCGAACAGGTCAAAACAGGTCAAATAGTTGTTCGCAGTTAGTAAGTGCAAACAGCTATTTTGTCTTTTTTGACCTGTTCGCAGTTAGTAACTGCGAACAGCCCCAAACCTCAGGTTTGGGAATTTCACGCTTACTTTTGGAATAAGTTTGATTCTTAGTTTATTTTGTTAATTTTTTTTATTTTTTCTCTTATGTTTTTCAAATTTTCCCTAATGGGTTGCTAAATAATGGTGGGTGGAGTATTGAACAAACAGTTAGTCTCTTGAGAGACGTATCTCAGGCCAGCCCATTAAAGATTAATGTTTACTTACCGTGTTCTTAATGCCTACTTACATTATTCTTAATGCTTACTTGTCGTATCCTTAATGCCTACTTACATCATTTTTAATGCATACTTACAATATATTAAAAAATATATAATAGGTTGGTCCAATTAGTAATGCTCTCTCAAAGAGACTCTCAAAGAGACCGTCTCTCACAAGAATTTGTATTGAAGAAATGCCCACATGTGTAACTATATTAGTGACTTTATAAGATGTTTTGCTTGGTGTACTACTCCTTCTATTGTTATATGATTTTGGAAATATAATCGTGAATTTGTCCCACTGTCCATTGTGGTTTTCCGGTTCATCTTAATTTTTTGCTATATAGTAGTAATGAAAAAATTAATTTCATTAAAGTTATGTCATAAGTAGATGCAAATCAACAAATATAACATGGCTAAAAATTGAGTCCACAAAGACAAAAAAAATATGGTAAGGAAATAATTGAAAGTATCTCAAAAATCAAACATATATATTACAATTTCGTTGAAAAATGACAAGTGATGACAAACTTTAAGAGCTTTGTCAAGTGTTGCCATGCGATTTAATTTAATTGGATATTAATCAATAACATGAACTTTAAATTTCGTCAAACTGTCAATTTCCAAACTAAAAAAATAGTCAATTTTACAAAAACAGCTAAATTTTGGATATGATATTTTGAGAATATGTTACAACTTATCTTTCTACCAATAAGATTTTAGATTATATTAAGTTTTCTATTTATAGTGACTCTATTTCATTTACCTAAATTATAATCTCATTTAATTAGTTATATAATTCAAGTAAATCAATAATCAATATCAATATTTTAAAATATTATAATTTGATTTTGAAAATTTTTTCTCTCAGAAAAATATTATAACCAACTTGTTTTGTAAATTTTCCCGACAGAAAATGACAGCCAACGACAATTATAAGAAATCCCTCAAAATTAATAATGTATTCATTCTTTCCTAAATTGCTGTTATTATGTGTACAAAATCATATGACAGCCAAAAATCCCTCAAAACTAATAAAATATCCATTTTTCTTACAAAAGCTATTATTATGTGTAGAAAATTATTGATTTTAGTTGCAATCTAAATATTTGTAAAGCAATATTAAATATTTTATACACATCACTAGGTTAAAATCATATAAGCCTATCATATCATATCATACAATGCAAGACTATAAAAGAACTGTAAAATTCCACATGGTGAATTTATAGAATTTTGCATAAATTATGATTTTATGTATTAAAGATAAATTTTCAAATATATTTTTATTAGATCAAATCATACAATCATATATTATATCATACGATACTATAAAATCATACAATCATACAATCATACAATAAAAGAACTAGAAATTTTCACATGGTGAATTTATAGGGTTTTGTATTAATTATGATTTTGAGTATTAAAGATAAATTTTCAAGTAGATTTTTATCAGATCAAATCATACAATCATACATCATATCTTATCATGTCATACAATACTATAAAAGAACTGAAAAATTACAAATAGCGATTTTATAGAACTTTGCATTAATTATGATTTTAAATATTAAAGGTAAGTTTTCAAAAAGATTTTTATTAGATCAAGTTATATAATCATATCATATAATACTATATATAAAAAAATAGGAAAATTACAAATGACGATTTTATAAAGCTTTATCAAATGAAATCATTTTTACAAGTTAAAATGTGAGTGTAGGACATTCAAATCATGTTCACTATAATATGTAATTGAATCTTTTTTAAGGATTTTTATATATAGGTATTTTTATACTAACAAACTTTATACATTGCACCAGTTTGTATACTAGTAATATATAATCTGTGTTAATATTATGCAATAACCATTTGGTTTTAAATTTATATTTAAATACACCTTTAATAAAAACTTAGGTGTATTGAACGAATATACGTAATAAGACAAATGGTCCAATGCACTATTTCAGTGTCATTGATTGCTATTATAGACTATAGCTATTTATAGTGACATTTTATAAACATTTATTGTATGGTTTGAAGAGGTTTGGTAGAACTATTTTGTTGATATGAGAATGAGAATGAGTGAATGACACACTACCAAATATTATTTGATTCTTTGAATTTATTTCGAATTAGATTTTTTGGATCAATGTAAAATTGAATTTTATATTAATATTGGTTTATATGATTGTACATTTATTTTTGAAATAGGATTAAAATTCAATACAATTATAAAATTAAGTAATTATCGAATCATTAGATAAATTTTGAATACTTCTACACAGTAATACAATAAAGTAGCCAAGACAAAAGTATTGTCATCAAATATTTTGTTATCTACTTTAGAATATATATATATATATATATATATATATATATATATATATATATATATATATATATATATATATATATATATATAGAGATTAACAATTTCAAAAAGTGGCAAAACTTGAGCTAAATTTAAAAGGTGTAAAAATTTACAAAATAAATTTGAAGTAAAAAATTATAGAGGCAAGGTTAATTCGTTTAACATGTTATTGTAACACTAGCTAGGTTTTCCATTACACTTAAATTTATAAGGTCTTATTAAATTTAATCCATTCATCTTAGAAGATCATTTTCTTAATTAAAATTTTTAAATAAAACGGTCAGATGGTAAAACCATCTCTATTGGGCTGACACATGTACATTTAATGTGGTAAAGTAATTATTTATAACTTAAAGTGATCTGAACAATTAGAAAACTTGACAAATTATATGAGTTCAATGAAACAGTCTCATACCAGACAAATTATTTTCTTAATGAACTTATTAATTTAAAGAATAATTTAATGTTTGATGAATTATATGAAATTGGAAACATAGAAGAAAATTCAAATTTTACAATAAATTAATAACGACGATGCAAGAAAATAAGGTGTAAATCCTTAGAGTTTGCTACTTTAATGTAAACAAATTGAGAAAATTGCGGTACAAGTAACACAAGAACAATTACCCAGGTCACATTGTCTTTGCTCCATCTTATAAAGTTTAGTCTGTAGTACTACCTTATCAAAATAAAGGAGCAAATTTTGTATTAGAAAATTTTATTACGACAAAGATTCATATTAAAAATTTAAGTTCAAAAATAAATATTTTTTTAATAGAAATAAAAATAAGTATTTTTTAATGGAAAGAAAAGTGTTTTAATATCTAAAATTAGACTATTTACAGTCCAATTTAGACATTGCTTATGATCAGACTTCTCAAATAAAAATTTGTGATTTTAATTATTAGCTAATATGATTTGTCAGGCAATTTTTTTCTAGTTAACATAGCCCATTTAATTCAATTTTATATTATTTTTTTAGTTGAATACATCAAAAAACTTTTAAAAAAATTTCATTTTTTTTTTCGTTCTATTCAATTCAATTGAACTAACTCCAATCCGTTCATTTCATTTCATTTAAGTAATTTTCAATCCAAGTAAACATTCTTCAACTACTTATCAATTATCATCAATACTTCAACTCATTTTTAATTGATTGTATTCCTCAATTTAACACAATTAAAATCCTATTGATACTCTATCAATTACAATAGGTCCATAAACTAATTTTACTAAACTAACTCGAATTACAAAATATTGTAAAAGATTTATCGAATTGTGTGAAAAATAAATTAAACCTAGTAGAACAAAAATATTAGTACAAGAAAATTCTAATTAGCAGTAAATTCATAAAGTCGGTGAAAAAAAATAGGGTTTACAAACTTTGCTACTTTTGATTACCAAGTAGGTTAAGGAAAATAATATATTAGATGAGAATTAAACTCATAATCCGATCAAAAATTCTTGTATAAAGCGGTTTTATTGTGAAATGCACCATTTACATAGGTTAAATAGCCCTATATTATATAAATTTAGCTCAAACTTTATTTAAAAAGACATTACTTATTTTAAGTAAGACAAAATAATGATTATAACAAACTTTGTTACATTAATGAAAACAAATTGAGAAAATTGAAGTAGAAGTAACACATTAACAGCTTGTCACATTGTCTATGCTGCAATTTTCAAAATATAATTAAATTATACATATTAAACAAATTTCTAGATAACACGTAATTAAATCACATTTAAATTCATCCTGAAGTCAACAATAACAACGTGAGTCCTCACGCGATCACCATCATTTTTCATCAACCCACCACAAAACAATATCTTGATTAAGTGCATGTAAGCCACGTGTCCCATAAGTTATATCTTGCTTAATCATGCACCCATCAAACGGTTTTAAATTGTACTCTTTAATCTTTATGCTGCATTGCTAATTAATTAACTTTGTTTGAACTTTTGTTGACTAATTTGACTAATAATAATTTTCATTAATGTGAATGAAGGATAGTAATCTTGTTGATTTATGCTAACATTTTTATTTTAAAAATTAGGTTTTTCTTAATAATTAAAAATTGGGTTTGTATAAATGTGATCCACACTTAAAAAAAAATAATATCAATATTTTTAAGTTTTATTACTAACTAATATTTATGAATTAGATTAATGCTCACTTTTATTACTCTTATTTAGTATAAACATTTATTACATCCAGTTTAAATCAGGAGCAACACTTATATAGTAACTACTTATACATTTATGTGTAAACAAAAAACCTACTTGCTCCTTATTCTTTATGTGTAAACAAAAGCTTAATCAAGCGTGGTATTATTTGTTTTTATTACGCAACTAAAAATATTAGAGTTGGTCTTGTTTAGATTTAGTATATATACACTTAATATACACTATATACATTAACCTTTAGACATAAAAAATATAAGTTAGAAAGTGTGAGTTATTGAACTTGAGATTTAAGGATGCATGTAATATAATAATTAAAAAGACGATTGAGGAGTGGTACACTATAAAAATATTATACTCTAACTCTTTATTAAACTTGAACAAGATATTAAGGGGCAAAAACATATATTAGATAATGTGAAAATAAGAAGCATAGCAACTAATTTGAAGCAAAAGAAGCAAAATATTAATGAGCATTAAATAAGGCATAATAATATATATTATTTGTTTCTTGTTACTCGCAACAATTCTCAAAATACACATACAAAACATATTTTTAGTCAATATTTTAATTTATTAATTTAGTGAGATATATATTGAGACAAATGTAACTTATTTTTTTAGATGATAAATCTCTAGTGACGGACAGTTAAAAATTATTGTAAAACGTAAAAGAGTAACCAATAAATTAAGAGATGGGGATACTATTCAATTATGCATAATTTATAAGGAGTTGATGAAAAAATTTACTTAAAAGTTATAAAGTTTAAAAGTAAAATATTAGACCTAAAATGATAGCCCCTGAGTTTTGAGTATTCATATAGTTATTATGAAGAAGAAAGTAATGAAATTTAGTAAAACTAAATTATATTGAATGAGATTTTATTACGCTAAAAATACTAGTTACTCATCTATCGGACTATATTTAGTTTGACATGAATACTAAGAAATTATGTATAATGGTTTAAGGTAGGTGCATATTTAGAAATCAATAGTGGAAAAAATTTTATATGCTGCATAATATATGCTGCGCAACATAAAAGTAGTAGAAAAATTAGGCAAAAAAAAAATAGGGCATATGCTGAGAACCGCAGCATATACCTTTTTTTTTTGATAAAATCCCGCCTTTATTCATATACACAGCAGATTCAAAACCCACGAAAATATATTATTTGTTTTTAAAACCCGCCATACTTCGACATTTGCTCATTTCTCTTCGTCTTCTTCAACCCATGAAAATTTGTTGTTCTTCCTCTTCTTCTTCTTCAACCTTTCACTTCTTCAAAACCCACGAAAATTGTTGTTGTTGTTCTTCAAAACCCACGCAATTGTTTTAGGGCTTTGTTTTTTTTTAAGGTATAATTTCTTCTTCAAAACCCACGAAAATTGTTATTGTTCGTCTTCATTTTTTTATTTTGTCAAGATTCATGGTGTTTTAGGGTTTAGTTTTTGTATGCTAGTTATGTGAACCTCACTTGGATTTTTTGATGGTAATGGTATTTATTATTGTCTACGTTTTTTTAAGGTATATATTGTTGTCTTCTTTTTTTGATACAAGCTATGTGAATCTCACTTAGGTTTTGACAAATTGGTGTTTGGAGATTGGTATGTGAAGCTATTCTTAGAAGCATACAATATATGCAGTGGCGGACCCAGGAATTTCAATTTTGGGGGTCAAAATCCGAACGTCACGTCGTTCGGATAATCTGATCGTCGTCCGAATAATTTTTTTTTTAAAGAAAAATAGAAAACAAGGACTCAATGAATGTTCCATAAGCAAGGACATAATGGCATTTTTAAGAGACAAAGCGGTAGTATCACCCACATGTAGAATGCCTAAAAAGCGTTCCACTACCGATCCATTTTCTCTATTAACAAACAGCAAAACAAGAGCTAGTTGTTCTTTTTGAGACACATCACTTGATTCATCGGCCAAAATAGAAAAGTAACCATCACCAACCTCTTCTATTCTGCGTTTAGTAGTCTCTTTTGCACAGCAAGTGATAATGTCTTTTTGAATTTTGGGAGATGTTAATTGACAATTTTTCGGTGCATTTTGGAAAGTATATTTTCTTATTTCCTCAACCTTCCCCCCCAACCACTTCAAAAGCTCAAGAAAGTTACCTCTACTATATGACTCCTCACTTTCATCATGTCCCCGGAATGCCAAACCTTGCCCCAAAAGAAATCTCAAACAAGTTAAGGATGCATTCAAACGAATATGATATTCATTCATTTGAACCTCACTCGCATTATCAAATATAAATTCAATTGATGTCTTATTTGCATCTCTTAGATTCACATATTTCTCATAAGCAATATTATGAGCACTTTTAATTCCTCCAACATGCTTCTCAAGCCTCTCAGATTTATTCCACGCTCTAAACCCTCCAACAACAAATGCATCACCCCCCTTGTTAATTTCAACATCCCTCTTGAACAAATAACAAACAAAACAAAATGCGGCATCCATTTCAACACTATATTCAAGCCAATCCCATTTTTTGAACCAATTCAAACAAAAACGGCGTAACCTACCAGAGATATTTCTTTGAGGGAAATCATGTGTTTTTGGTTGGCAAGGTTTTTTAAGAACATATGCTCTCCTAACCGGTTTTCTTTCATTAGGGGGATAATCCATTATGTTTTTCCTCAATCCCGGGTCATGAGGAAGAAGTTCAACATCATACACCCACTCATCATCCAATGGTTCATCACAACTACTTCTACTTGAACCACCTACTTCCATATTAACATCTTCACTTGGAGGGGAACTTAAAGGAGGACTTAGAGGGGAACTTAAAGGAGGAGATTCATTGCCTTCGTTAGATGTTTGTTGGGATTTCATTCTTTTAAACAATAATTCACGAAGATCGGGTTGTCTTCCCTTTGCTTTTGACTTTTTCGAACAAGGTGAACTTGAATTACTTGACATTTCCTGATTAATTTAAAAATATGACTCAATTATTCAATCTAATTATTCAATGAACCATCAAGGTGAACTATCAAGTAACATTTAACAACTTGCAACCAATGAACCAAACAAATTATTCAATTAAATTTTGCTCCAATTCCATGAGATAAGCCAAAAGAAAACGAAATTATCTTGCAAAATTCAGAAAAAAAAAGAAAAAAAAAAAGTAACTGCTCATCACTAAGAACAAAATTCATGGAAGAAAACGAAAAAACAAGAAACAATACAGTAAATTATCTTGCAAACAATCAAAAACAAGGTACAAAAAACCCAAAATCTCTTCACTCAATCAAAATTGAAAGAAAAAAGAAGAAAAAAAAAGAGAAAATACCTTGAGAAAGAAGACGAAGTGTACTGAAGTCTGAAGCAACTTGAAGAGGAAGAGGAAGCGTCGATTGCTGATTTGCTGGAGCCTGGATTGCGATTTGCGGATCGATTGTCGAAGTCGAAGACGAAGCAACTTGCCAACTTGAATTGCAGTCAGTGTCTGGCGGACTGGACGAGGAACGGAGGAAGGAGCCGGAGGAACGAGGAACGGACTGGACTGGAGACGAAGGTCACGAAGATGTCGAAGAGGAAGGACTAAGGAAGATGTCGAAGACGGCAAGACGCGTAGCGTAGGGTTTGTTTTAGGTTTTGGTTTTTTCTCTTTCTTCCGCCTCCACTCCAGCACGCTATTTTTTATTTATTTTTTTTATTTATTTTTTTTTAAAAAAAAAAAACCTGATTTTCTTTTTTAGGATTGGGGGGTCCACTGCCCCCACTTGACCCCCCCGGGTAGGGATGGCAATGGGTACTGGACCCGACCCGGATCCGTGGATCCGTATCCGTTTTCACGGATCTGGGTCCTAAAAATATAGACCCGTCGGATCCGGGTCGGATACGGATCCTGATTAATTTCACGGGTCCGGGTCCGGGTCTGGGAAAAATACCCAGATCCGGACCCGCGGATCTAAAGGACCCGTTGTTTTTTATTTTTTTATTTTTTTTTTATATCAATATCATTAATTCATTATTCAATACTCCCTATCTCTGATTTCAGTTTCAAAAATTTCAACTCTTTTGAACCGCAGCAGCAATACTCCCTATCAATATTATTCAACCCTACGTTCTCTACTTCTCTTCTTCTCCAGTGCCGCAGCAGCCATCCTCTCCAGACTCCAAGTCTCCCTCGCTCCCTCTGCTCTGCAATCTGCATCGACCCTCAAATCCATTCCAGACACTCAGCTCAGCCTCCATACAGACAGCGGCCCAGCAGCAGCAGCCTGCTGCTCTACGCCCAGCAGGTTTCGAAATTCCAAACCTAGTTTTTTTTTTTTTTTTTTTTCCTACATTACTTTTGATTTATGTTGAGTAGTAGATATATGTCTAATGTTGAGTTTAGTGGTTGATTTATTTAAGTTTGGTGCTTGATTTATGTTGATTTATGTGGAGTTCAATGGTAAATTTTGATTTATGTTGATGTATTTGAGTTTAGTTGTGTTTAGTGGTTGATTAATGTTGATGTATTTGAGTTTAATTGTGTTTAGTGGTTGATTAATGTTGATGTATTTGAGTTTGGTGCTTGATTTATGTTGATTTATGTTGAGTTCAATGGTAAATTTTGATTTTTGTTGATGTATTTGAGTTTAGTGATTGATGATGACTAGTAAATTTATCACAGTGTATTGTTGAGTTGAGCAAATGGATAATCAAAATGATGGAATTGATGGTGCTTCTATTCAACCTATTGAGCATCATATTCATGAATCATATGGGGAATTTGAGGGTAATGTTGATGTTCAGAATGAATCTACTGAACAAAGTAGTGCTAAAAGTAAGAAATTAACTTCAGAAGCATGGACTTATTTTGATCTCGTACATGTGAATGGTGTACAAATGGCAAAATGTAAGACTTGTAAGAAAATACTTTCCTACAAAGGGAGTAGTGGAACTTCACATCTTCATAAACATGCTAAAAAAACATGTTCAAGTAGACATTTAAACCTTGCATCTAATCAATCACAATTAAAAGTGAAAAGAGAAATCGATGGATCTACTTACTTAGCAGTTAATGAAAGGCCAAAGAAAGTGGTTTTTGATCAAGAAGTATCAAGGAAAGAATTGATGAAAATGGTGGTAATGCATGAGTATCCTTTATCAATGGTTGACCACATAGGTTTTAGAAACTTTGTGAGGAGTTTAAATGACAACTTTAAGATGATTTCGAGAAACACATTGAAAAATGATGTGATAAAAACGTACAACACCGAGAGGAGCTCTCTTAAAGTCTTGCTTGAGCGTAATGAGGGTAGAATTGCAATAACAACTGACATGTGGACCGCCTCTACTCAAAAAAAAGGTTATATGGCTGTGACGTCACATTTCATTGATGAAGAATGGGTTTTACATAATAGAACCCTAAGGTAATTTATTTTCCTTTCATTTAAATTTCATTGCCAAGTTATGTGAATTTTATTTAATTTTGAATCCATGTTGGTGTGTGAATTTTGTTTAGGTTTTGTTATGTTCCATACCCACATAACAAAGGGGTTCTTGCCAAGATATTATTGGATTGTTTTTCCCAATTCACCTTGGAAAATAAAATCTCTTTTATTGTTGTTGATAATGCTACCACAAATGATGCAATGATGAATGTCTTGATGGATAAATTAGAAAGTAGTTCTTTAATGTTGAGTGGAGATTTTTTGCATATGAGGTGTAGTGCTCACATTCTTAACTTGATTGTGAGAGATGGTTTAGATGTCATTGATTCTGCTATTTGCAAAGTTCGAGATTGTGTTGCATTTTGGATGTCTACTCCTAAAAGAATTGAAAAGTTTGAGGAAGCTTGTCGCCTTTTGAATGTGACTAAACCTAAAAGGGTGAGTCTTGATTGTAAAACTAGGTGGAACTCCACATATGATTTGCTTGACACTTGTTTGCCTTTTAAAGAAGTTTTTAATAAGTTGAAACTTCTACATAGAAGGTTGAATTTTGATGTGCCTAGTGATCATGATTGGCAAATGGCTACTCTTGTTTGTCAAAAGTTGGAAATATTCTACAAGGCAACTAAGGTTTTTTCTGGTAGAAATTATCCAACTTCAAATTTGTATTTTCGTAATGTTTGTGAGATTAAACTTGCATTAACTAAGTGGAGGGAAAATGACAATTGTGAGATTATTAAAAAAATGGCTGAGAAAATGGTAGAAAAGTTTGACAAATATTGGGATCATACTAATGAGCTTTTGGCCATTGCGGGCATTTTAGATCCGAGAAATAAGATGGATTGTGTGGTGCATTATTTTAAGAAACTCTATGGAGATGATGCCAATGCTAAAGTGGAAAGAGTAAGAAATACTCTTTATAATCTTTTCGATGAGTATAAAAGTCAATGTAATGTGAATGAAAGTTCTCCAGTGGAGACACAACTTGAGGATCTTGGTGATGAGGATGATTTCGCTAGGACTAAGAGACAAAAAATTGATTATGTGCCCATTAAAAGTGAAATTGATCAATACTTAGAGAGTCGTACTTTGCCGGAGAAAAATGATTTTAATATACTTGCATGGTGGAAGATAGACCAAACCTACCCAACTTTAAGAAAAATTGCCAAAGACATTCTTGCAATTCCTGTTTCATCGGTTGCTTCGGAAAGTGCATTTAGCACGGGTGGAAGGGTAGTAAGCGCTCACCGGTCTAGGCTTCATTCTCAAACAGTGGAGGCTTTGATGTGCTTGCAAAATTGGATGGTCGATGATGTCAAAGGTAATTTTATACTAATTTGCACATTTAGTCCATATTTTACTAACTAATGTAATTACATTTTTCGTTATTGAAGTTAATTTTGAAGGAACTTATGCTTGTTCAACTATCAACGAAGATGGTGAGGATGTGGAAATATTGGACAATCTTGATATGGTATTTATTTTGCGTTATAAATTTATAATCTTATATTGTAATTTTTAAATTTTTATAAATTGCATCTATTAATTAATTTTTTTTTGGTTTGTAGGATATTGACGATGTTAGTGTTGAAGAATTTTGACAAATTGGAAACATTGGATGATTAAGATTTAAGAACATGAATGATTGACGAAGTTATTTTGAATGTGTTTGTTGGATATTTTGAAGATAATTTTAAGTTGTATAATGTTTTTTATGGTGATTCATTGTGAAATTATATATATTATTAACATTAGTCTATTAAATATCGCTTTAATTGCAATCTAAACATATTTAAAAAAAAAAAAATTAAAACTGGACCCGTTTTGGACCCGGATCCGGTACTGGATCCGCAGTACCCACGGATCCGGATCTGGGTCTTGTAAAATTGGACCCGCGGATCCGGGTCCGGATCTGGATCCTGCTCTTGAAAACGGATCCGGATCCGGGTCCACCTGGACCCGACCCGGATCCGACCCGTTGCCATCCCTACCCCTGGGTCCGCCCCTAAATATATGAGGGCTTTTTAAACAATCTAAGGTATAATTTCTTTAACCTTTTAGTTTTTCAAGCTTCATGGTATTTTAGGGTTTATTCAAGCTTCAACCTTTGAACATATGTTGTGTATGAGTTTGTTTTTGTATATAAGTATGAATTTTAAAGTATAAGTTTATAATTTGAATGTTGGGTATAACTTGAAATGTTGTATATAAGTTTATTTTTGTGTAATATAAGTATGAATTTTAACGTATAAGTTTTAAATTTGGAATGTTGCATTTAACTTGAAATATTATGTAAAATGTCATTGTGTATAAGTTATGCAAGTATAAGTTTATAACTTGAAATGTTGTGTATATAGGTTTGTTTTTGTGTATTATAAGTATGAATTTCAAAGTATAAGTTTATAACTTGAATGTTGTGTATAATTTGAAATGTTGTGTATAATCATAGGTTGAGCTTTTATGGATTATTTTTATTATGTGAATCTCATTTGAAATATTGGTAATTTTACTAGTTGATGGATATATGATATAAGTAAGAATTATAGTATTGATGCATGTATATGAATTTTAAGTTAAAGGCATATTGAAATTGTGTTGTATTTGGTTGCAAATGGTAGTAGGTTGTATAAGTATGAATTTTAAAGTTTAAGGCATATTATTTTTGTTGTAATATTAAGCTTGGTATGTATGTGTTTTGTGTAATTACAGTGTTGAATTGCGTTCCTTGACATGCATCAAGTTATCAATGAAATGAAGGATAAGTTAAATCGTCGCGTTTCAACTGAATTTTTGCGTAAGGTATTTAGATTGTGTGTGTGTGTGTGTATATATATATATATATAAATGATGATTAATTTCGATGATGATTGGGAAAATATTGAATGATTATTAGTGTAATAATTATTATGTATATAGTTATTAATATTTAGTGGTGAATTAGTATAAAATGAAAAAAAAAAAAAAAAATGACTATATGTTGCGGTTCTCCTAGAACCACAACATATAGTCTCTTATATGCTACTATAATATTGTGTCATATGCTGCTATCATAAGTGTTGTGGGTCAAAACTGCAGCATATAACGGGGATAAAGCCGCAGCATATAAGCTTTTTTCTACTAGTGAATAAAAGAGAAAACATAACGAGTAAAAGAGTTCTGATCAAAGAGTAAGTGAGAGAATATAGAGAGAATATAAATTTTTCAGTGTCCTTTTTAATGTTAACTTTTAATCTTTTTAACACTATTATATTATATTTTTAACCAAAAAAGGGTGAGATCATATTCAAAATTAAAAATAGGACAAAATTTTTAGAACTGGTTAAAATATAAAATAGGACAAATTTAGTGAACTAAAAGAGTATAATTATTAAAAAAGATAATCAAAGTTAAAATCTTACACGCATATATAAATATTTTTTTACCTTTTTACCAATCGAATTACAAACTCCTCGTTGTAGAGTAAAATGAGCAAAATGATCTGGTATACTCTTTTTTGTATCCTTGCTCACCTAATATTTTCTTACCTAGTTACCTATTATTTATGACGAGTAAAAGTTTAATAGTCGCTCATCTAGGTATGTATTTAAACTAATGATAATTTTAGATCATGAAGAGATTGTGGTACGGTTTATTTTGATTTCAATGTAAGTGAACATTATAGTCACCAATTGGATTAATATTACACGCATATCTTGCATTATGCAATAATAAGAAACAATCACCGAGCATCAATGGTGATATTATATTAATATTAAAGGATTATTTTAACTTTATGAGGGGTAAAGATTTAGATTACATTACAAAATAGGTAATTTTGATTATATCTAATTGAAATATTTTTTATAAATTTATTATATTTATTTATTTTAGAAAATTATTACAAATTAGACTTCAACAAATTTACCTATTATGTAATCTAAATATATGCGGATGGGGCATCTGTTAAAATATCTCAACGATCCGTTTGATTGTTGGTACTAAACGATGGTAATGAAAATGATATGTAGTGTAAATTTTCATAAAATGTGATTCAAAATTTTCTATTATCACTTAATATCACATTTTCATATGGTAATACATTAAAATGAACTTTGTGAAGAAATGAGATAATTATAGGAGAACAAACATGACTATTTTACTTGTAAAGAGATTTGCTTATTAAAATTACACTAGTTTTTCATTACCATTATCATTTCCATTATTTAATACTCCATCCTATTCATCTTAAGTTTCCTATTTACTTTATGCACTTTATCCAATGTACTTATTTAATCCCTAATATATGTTATCATATATAATTAAAAATTATGAAAAGTTGATATTAATAAACTTTACATTAAAACGAATCAAATGAGATCCCACATGACTATATTTTATTTTATAAATTAATAATAAAATACAATTTAAAAATAATCAATAAATAATGTCTTAAAAATAAATGAGACACCTAAGGAAATATGTACTATCAAACAGATCGTAATAAGTAATATTATTCCCAATATAAAACTCCCTCACTAATTTATTTTTTATTTACCAATATATATAAATAGAAGGATGACCTATAAGATTTTGCACTCTCATATATTTGGACAATAGCATATTATTTTCACAATAATAAAGATCAAAAAGCATCAAGTGTATCTTTTCCCTTTATACTATACTCTCATCCTCCATTCTTTTTCATTCTTTGATTCCATCAAAACTTTTCTTTTTCATTCCTTCAAAGCTCTAACATTAATGGAATAATGTGAATTAACTAGAGATGCTTTACCCTAATCCCTTCTCTCTCTTTTGTGCTATCATTCTCTGTTTTCCTCTGGCTCTTGTTCTCACCATTACTTCTCATACTTCCACCGTTATCATCCCTTCCATCACTCACAACCGTGTCATTTTAGCAACCATTCTCCCTCCTCCACCACCACCATCTCCGCCACCTCCGCCGCCGCCATTCCCGCCACCTCCTCCTAAAACTTTTTCTAAACCCCAACCAAAATTATTTCAATCCAATAATAGCAACCAAAATACCAATGAAACAACTTCTAACAATGATTTATTTCCTAAAATATCATCGTCACCACCACCACCTCTACCACCATTACCTTCTGATTATTCAGAAGATATAGAGTTGCTCAAACGAGCTTCTCGGGTTAATCCTAACCCCAGAAAAGGCCACCCGAAAAAGGTGGCGTTTCTATTTTTAACTACTACTCCACTCCCATTTGCATCACTTTGGGAGCTCTTTTTTAAACAAAGTGGTAAAAAAGCTAATCAACAATACAATGTGTATATACACGCAGACCCTAAAGCCAGATACAACCATCCATTTACAGGTGTGTTTTCTAAGCGCGTCATACCATCTTCCAAACCCACGCGTCGCAATACTCCAACACTAATCACGGCGGCTCGCCGTTTGTTATCTCACGCGCTTTTAGACGACCCGGATAATTATATGTTCACACTTCTTTCGGGCTCGTGTATTCCTCTCCATTCATTTAACTTTACCTACAACACTCTGGTGAATTCCGACAAGAGTTTTATAGAGATTTTAAGCAATGAAACTACGGCATACGGGAGGTGGACAGCGCGTGGGGAATTCCAAATGCTTCCTGAGGTACCCTTTGAAGATTTTCGAATAGGGTCGCAGTTTTGGTCACTCACGCGCCGTCATGCGCGCGTGGTGGTGCAAGATGTGAGGTTATGGCGGAAATTTAGGATGCCATGTTTAACGGTTAGCACGTGCTATCCTGAAGAGAATTACTTCCCTACGTTGCTGTCTATGGTGGACCCTAATGGTGTTATCCCTGCCACGCTTACTAACGTCAACTGGGTAGGACAGTACGATGGTCACCCGCGGACTTATAATGTATCAGATGTAGACCCAGGATTGATCCGATGGTTGAGGGAGAGTAGACCAAGGTATGGTGATTTGGGGATTAACGGTTCTGATTTGGCTGGGATAGATAGGTGGGACCCGTTCTTGTTTGCTAGGAAATTTGCACCAAATTGTGTAGAGTCTTTGTTGAAATTAGCTAAGGGTATCCTCTTCAAAGATTAGGATGTCTCAGAAATCAAAAAAAAAAATGAAAAGAAAAGAAAAGAAAAGAAAAAAGAAAGAAAATGCAAGTGTGAATTTTTTTTATATTTTTAATTTTTTTTTGGTAAAGTTTAATTAGTGTGAAATGTGAATGAATATGTATTAGAAATAAAAGAAAAGACAAAGTGTTTATATTTAGTTTTTATCTTTCTATGTTTAGATATTTTTAAAGTTAAACTTTGTGCTTTTGAAGGAGTATGAGTATGAGTGAATGTAAATGACTTTTACTTGGAGGCCAAATTGGAATTTTAGATTGGCTGAAAATTTGTAAATCAATCTTGTAAAAATATTTTAAATGAGAAAAGTGGAAAATCTTGTCTTGTTCTAGTTGGATTAAATGCTAATTTTTTTTAGAATTTTAATTCATTCAATTCTCACTTAGTCTGTTTCCTCGCTTTTTATCTTTATAATCAAAATAAATGAGAAAAAGTTGTATAACTAGTTGAGTATTTTATGATTTTAAATAGGGAAATTCCATATTGTAGCATTCAGTTTTCATGAAACGCTAGTGGTAGCATTTTTGTAAGATTTTTCCACATGGTAGCATCTAGTTTATACACTATCTAACTGCCGTAGCATTTTCCGTTAAATTCTTGTTAATTTCCGTTTAATTCATCATTTTGTAAGATTTTTCCACATGGTAGCATGCAATTTTTGCTCCCAAATATTTAATTCACCATTTTAACGTTTTATTTACCGATTAATTTATCAACGCCCTTAAATGTTGTAACGATTACGTAGATATGTATTAGTGCTTGGAATGTATCTTTTGAACTTATGAAATGCACATTTTGAGCTTATAAAATGCGTCTTTTGAATTGTTTATTAGTGTTTGTAATGCACCTTTTAAACTTTATAATGCCAATAATTTAAATGAAAATAAAATTGTTACAATATTTAATGGCGTTGATAAATTAATCGGTGAATTAAACATTTGAGAGCAAAAATTGGATGCTACCATGTAAAAAAATCTTACAAAATAATAAATTAAACAGAAATTAACAAGAATTTAACGGAAAATGCTACGGCAGTTAGATAGTGCATAAACTAGATGCTACCATGTGGAAAAATCTTACAAAAAGTGTTACCACTGACGTTTCATGAAAACAAGATGCTATCATGTGGAATTTCCCTTTTAAATATTCATTGGTACATCTTGTTGGGTTTATTTTAAAATACTATTCAATCATCCTTGAATTATCCTTATTGTTAAATGATAATGAAATCAAAAATGATAGGATAATGTCTAAAACTCTAATTCAGACAATTAAAATAGAAATATGAGGCAAATTCATTGAGATGATACGATAATTTTTAAATATCAATTTTCAGAATTTTTACATCAATGTTGCTTAAAATCTTAACTAATTAAAAATTACATTGTCTTACGTAGAAACTCTAATTACAGATCTTATATTTACATATATATTACCTGAGAAAATAATACTTTTATAATTTTTATAAAATAAATTTATAGATATAAAATTCGAATTATACTTTTAAAAACAATGTAAAATTAAAGAAAATAAAGTCATCAAAATGAAACGTTGGAAGTGTATTCTTTTTAAGATATCGTATCTTATTAAATCGTGAATGATGTATGTTAGATGATTAAAATTGAATCGAGCAGTTTAAAGAACTGAGGGAATCACGAAACGGAGTCCTTGTATCCAGACCAGAATACTATACCTTGATTTTGGTGTGCCGTACCATTGTTCTTAGTTCAAGTTGCTGCCGACCAAATTTTAATGAAATATTTTTGGAGTGTTTGAAAAATTAGTTTATTGAGCAATTTTAGCTTATTTTGATGTAAATACAGGATTGAGTGGTCAAAGTAGCTATTAACTAATGCTAGTATTTAGTGAACTAGCTGGTTGAAAGAGCTTATTGATATGAATAAACTGTTTTTAAACAAGCTGCTCATAGCAACGACTTTAAAATCAACTGGTCTAATCAGCCACTGTAATCAGCTATCAACTATCAGCTACCAGCCGTTTGCCAAACACCCTTTGATGTCTTAAAAACTTCATTCGTTCTGACATACTCAAACTCAATTGTGTTATATTATGTTAGAAAATATCACTATTAATAGCAAATATAATGGAACGGAGATGCCGGTATATCCTACATCTCAAATCTCAACTAGAGTGAATTATTTGTAAATAGCACAGAGATTAAAAAATTGAAAAAGATTTATACAGCTTCATAGGGGGACCCGGCCATCCCTAAACCTATCCAAAGTTATTATGGTGAGCTCAAAAACAATAGATGTATAAAACTTGTGGTTTTCAGATACTTTTACGGTCCGTTTGGTAGATGATATTAAACAGTGGTAATGAAAATGAAAATTAGTGTAATCTTGATTGAAAAATCTCTTGTTATCCTAATGGTCATGTTTGTCCAACTTCAATCATCTCATTTTCTTTATAAATTTCATTTTAATACATTATCATTGGGAGAGATGGTATTAGGTGGTAATGGAAATTTGCAAATAAAAAAACTTTTTTGTGATCAAAATTTTATTACTATGAGAATGATATAAAACTTGTAATGAAATTTTACACTATAAATTATTCTCATTACCACCATTTAGTACCACTAACTAAACGGCCATTAGAGTCCTAGTGAGCCACAAACATGTTTGATTGAATTATTTTGAAATTTTTTTTACGTTTCTTTTTCAATATAAGTCCTGCTAATAACTTAATTTAGCTAAGTAGCTGAATATCTCAAAATGCTCTAAAATCTACAAATTCATCTTTCCAACCAAACAAAAGAAGATTAGCTATATAAAGGGGTTGTTTAGTAAATGATGGTTAGCTAGAGTAATTGGCTAATTTAATTAGTCAAAAATATTAGCTGATAAGTCAAATGTTTCAGCTAATTATCATAGAAATATTTAGTGAAAATTATTTATTTTTTATTAATTATTTATTAGAGATAAAATATTCAAAAATCATAAAAATATATTTTGATTTCAAATTTAAAAATTTATCAAACACTTTTTAGCTGATTATTAACAATAGGCCAATAAAAATAATTGATTGACAAAAAAAAAATGCACTGATGGAGATAATGGAACTTTTCTTCCTTCTACATATTTATCCAATGATTCACAGTGAGTGAAAAACTTCAATTGACTTGCATTTTTGATGTTATTGCGCTCTACTTATTGCGGTTACTGATTTGCCATACTTTCTATTTTATTCCTGTTGGGATAATTTATCCCACATCGATAAATTGAAAATGGTGTGCACACTTTATAAGCTATTAGAGACCTTCTTCCCATTGCCATATGGTTTTGGAATGGTATATATCTCCTTGGCTTATGAAGTGTGTGCACTTGTGTCCCCCCGTTAATATGCTGGCATTCACAATAAGTCCAGCCTAATTTAACAATTCCGTTTAATTTAAGTGATTTATTTTAAATGATAAGTAAATATTAAACAACTAAGAGCGAGTATTTTAACAACAAAAATAAATATTTTAGTTAATTTAATAAGACTATTAAAATTAATTTAAAATTATCTCATAATAAACCCTCTTAAATTAAATTTTTTATACACCTGTTCTCCATTTCTTTAGTTGCATGTCGATTCACACGTACAATAATAATGTCAAAAGCCCAAAACTTAGAATATACTTGCATTTCAACAGAAAATTGATATTTTTAATATTTTCTCTTTTCTTTATTTTTTTTGTTTTTTCTTTTTTGTCTAAATTGACGTTTTATGGAAACCGAAAAGTTCTAGTTTTGACATTAGACGGCCTATTCTTTCTTCACTCAGCCTTGAACAAAAAATGACAAAAATGTTTTGTAAATATTTCTAACTTGAAAGCAATTTTCTACCTGACTAATTGTAATTGGGTATCACCGTATCAGTTAAAACAACTTTTTTATTGCAATCTTCCTAGAGCTTAATAATTTCAGCCACAAATTATTAAAAAAAAAATAAAATATTGTAGGACAAAAAAATTAATCTTATTTGTAAACAGCTCGTCTTAAGATCGTTTCGCCATGAAATGAACCCATATAATTAGCACATTTCTTTAATTGATTACTTCACTAAATATACATGAGTTAGCCAAATAAAAATAATTTCACTATCGTTTTATTTAAAAATTTGTGATTTATAAATAGTAAGAATTGAACATTGATAAAGTTGAAGAAGAAAAATCTTCAATCTTTAGGTTACTTAAACCCATGATTATTGATCAAAAGATACTCTATGCACTACATACCCTCATTATACCCGGTGTGCTCAATTTAATTTAAAGCGTAGTTGAGATTCGAACTCGTAATTTTTTCGTTATATTGGCTAATGGTTAACAACTTAACACCTAACTCAATGAGATTGACATGTATGGCCCGTTTGGTAATCAGTACCAAATAGTAGGAATGAGAATGATTTGTAGTGTAAATTTTCAAAATATGTATCATGTTATTCTCATCATAATGAATCATAAAAAAGTTTTTTCTTCACAATTTCCATTACCACTTAATATCATTATGACACTGCATTAAAAGAAATTTTGTCAAAAAAATGAGCTCATTGTTGGAGGAGTGTAACAATGATCATTAAATTTGTCATGAGATATTTTAAACAAAATTATATTATTTTTTTTATTATCATTCTCACAATTTAATACCGATTATCAAACAGTCTGTTAGTATTTTCTCGGTGAACGAACTTGCAAATTTAAAGAAAATTCTAAAAAAGGTAGTACTCTCGCCTAAACCTTAAAGTTTTGGAAGTGCTCTGTTATTGGTTCAATAATTCAAAACACCCTGATTTTAGAGAAATGAAGCTGCAAAAACTGAAAAAAGTACATAAATGAAACTAAAACTTCCATGACTTCCATAACTGCACTCCAGCTTTGTTTGTTGTGTGCGTCACAATGGTTTGAACGCTCACAAATGTTTCTTTGTACTTTTGAGTTTGCCTTTTAAGGCGTTTGCTCGTCAATTGAGAAAAAAAAAAGAAAAAATTATATTTAATCGGGCGTCTTTCAATAAGATTGTGTCATAAAACAATTTGAGTTTTAGCAAAGATTTAGGTAGAGTCGTGCTTTTTAATGGAGTAATTATAGACTTTAATATAGAAGAGAAAGATAAATTAAGTTTTAGTTGAATATTAAAAGAGGGGCCACAAAAGGTCATGGGTCAAACTATATGGAACGAACAAAAATAGAATATGAAGCAAAATCAAGTGGATGGAGAGAGTATAAGACTTGGTCAAGCAAAATTGAGTGACATTTAATATATGCTTTCAAGAAGCTTGTTCCAATATAACACGAAATAAAATTTAATTCAATATGAGAAACGAAACGAGAAATATTAATTTAATGTTTGTAAAACTCTGGTTCAATTGAAGTTAAGATAGAGTCACGTTGTTCAGATACATTAATCATAAGTAAGAAATAAAAATATAATCTTAACGCTACTCAGAAATCCAAAGTCTTGTATCATTAACGTAAAACATAATATAATATTAACCGAATGAATAAAAATTCTAAACTAAAATATCTCATTCTACTTTAGTGTTTCGAATCATATTTTCATACCATTTTGAAACGAACGGTTCAAACTTCCAAACACAGTATGAGGTAAAGTTTCGCGTTTCACGCTTCAATGACTTGCTCCCTCCCAAACGAGTTACAAAAACTCCATACAGATTACTCGGAAATCATATCTTTACATTCTTCGACTCATACAACCAACTCCTCGTAATATATATACCAGTTCACTCAGATTCAAACTCGAATGTCTAATTCCGTTTATAAATTTACGAAAGCATGGAAGAACAAATTTATACTCGTAAAAGATACGTACATCTTCCATTATAGCATAAAGATGAAAGAAAACGCCTTCGAAAAAAAGTACTCAAAAGACAAATACATTCATAAAGCCCACATCAGTTTTAGTACATAGATCACATTAAGAAGACTAAATATGAAACCATCAAAAATTCCAATGCATTCCAGATAAACTTGCAAAAAAATGGCAGAGCGGCCTTGCAGCCAACTTACATCGACAGACTTCAAGCTCAAGAGATACGCATGCACTTTGCGAGGTAATTCGCCAAAGAACTGATCGGCTTTTGATCATCATCCAAGATTCCCGCTCCTCCACACTTTACCTTAATGCGAGCGAGGTAATCAGCTGGGACCCACGCAAAACTTAAAATAACATCCGTCTGCCCCTCACCATCAGGGCCTTGCAACTCCATCGACTTTTTTATCCATTCGGGATGATAAGTCACTCGATACCAAGCCGATGCCTTCTTTTCGTAAACCAAATTCTTCTCCTCATCGCAGAGGGGCTCAAAATCAGCACCAAGTTTATCAAAATGTTGCCTAAACTCTCGCTTTAAACAATTGTACGCGTGCTTGAGCTTCTCCTTGAGCTCACCTTGCTTTTTGCTATTCGACTTGGACATTGACCATATATGCCCGGTCACGATCTCCTCTTCTTTGCTGACTTTGTATTGTGCCAGAAGACCGCAAATTTGTACTACATAGGAGCACTTGAGAGCCCATGCTTCTTTTACGAAATCGTCTGAACCTAGAACATCGAGATCAGTGTCGTAAGTCACATCCTTAAGACTGAAGTTCGACTCAGAAGTAGGGTCGGTTTCTTGATCAAAATACGCATCCTTAATTCTCCTGTACAATCTACCGAGAATTCTGTCAGACTTGTAGGAATG
Organism: Amaranthus tricolor; assembly: GCF_026212465.1. Taxonomy (NCBI): domain Eukaryota; kingdom Viridiplantae; phylum Streptophyta; class Magnoliopsida; order Caryophyllales; family Amaranthaceae; genus Amaranthus; species Amaranthus tricolor. Next base: position 6,727,964 of record NC_080062.1, on the reverse strand, counting down.
GTTTTCGGGTTTTCCCATGAAATCCGGGTACATCTTGGGTTTTAAATCATTAGGCATTGTAACCACCTTTCCGGTCTTTGGAAAATCCACAGCCAACGCAGCAAGTTCTGCTAATTTAAGACAGTTTTCGTCCAATGCTCCATGTGGACTAAGGTCAGCATGAACTACATGGGCATTGCAGATTGTACCCAAGTTTTCATTAACCATGTTTTTAGTGAAGAAATCTATTATATCCTGTAGAAAATTCAAATAGTGTTTTAGAAATCAAATGAAAATTGTTAGAGTATATAACATATCCTGGTGCCTCAACCATTAGCTTAAGCTTTGGGTTGAGATGGTTCTTTGAAATGGTATCAAAGCCAACGTGACAAAAGGTCAGGGGTTCGAATCTCAACCACCCATCATTTATAGTGGAATATTCAGCGCTAGTTATGAAGAAGGCATGTGTTGCATCCACCCTTCTAACCCAAAGGGCTCGTGTGAGGGGGCGTGTTAGAGTATATAACTTATTCTGGTGCCACAACCGTTAGTTTAAGCTTTTGATTGAGATGGTTTCTTGACAAAAATTTAGAATAGTGTTGTAGAGCTAGACAACAAGAGAGAGAGATTACCATATGCGTCACTGGACGAGGCAATTTCCTCGCCACAGCAGCCGTATACTCCATCGGTATCCAGCTTCGCTTGCTAGGCGGGATGAGGCACGGATCCCAAGCAACGAAGTATAGATCACCATCTAAATCACTACCCGAAGCTTCATTTGTGTGCGGCCTCTCCCCCTTTTGAGGGAAGACAAGACAGTCAAAAAGATGATGCAACTTCGGAGAATCTACCGCCTCCAAGATTCTTACATCCCCAGGATGAAGGCAAGGATTTTTCGCCACAATAACCAGCCCCTTAACAATCTGCATATTGTTCTTCATTTCCGAAAATCTTGAACCGTGTTTCGAAAAGCAATTTTCGAGAGAAGGATTCGACACTTGAACAAAACACTGTCCTTGTTCAAGCACACCTTCCTCATCCAAGCACCCCATTAGCCACCTACCCGATTGAACGAATATTCTTGCCTTTTCTCGTAGATCCCCAAGCTGTGCTGCCCTAATGCAAGTAAGCATGCCGCGGAGATGAGGCTCAGTCTGTGGCTTAAAACCGGCACCCAACATAATTGCCGCTGTATTACCCTGCTCAGCGCATGAAGCTGTAAGGACATCAAAGGCTACTTCAGTATTCACCAGCATCTGATCAAGTTTCGATACCATCGTTTCCTGCATTCTCCAGAATACGTCATCATCAACCTGAAGCGCTGATAGCAAAGTCACTATTTGGCGGTTTAGAAACCCCGGCTGGAATCTTGTCCATGAACAGACTTCAACAACTCGGTGTTGCGAGTAAAACTTGTTCATGCTTGGCCGGAGATGAATCTTGATCTTTTCGTTCTTTGCAGGCCAGCACACCACAACACCTTTGCAACCTCCAAACCGGACCTGATATGCACAAGGCGGGTTGTCAGCTAATTGCAGTTTTTCTGCAACCTGAAGGGCAAGATCCGGTGTTATGATTCCAATTCCATCAGAGAAGACATAGTTATTCCTTTCGATGTCGGGGAAATCTGGGTCAACTTGGTCCGAAGACACTTCAACAGTAGCGTAAGTAGACGAGAAACACTGACCCATACGTGCAGCACACTTGGCAACATTCCGGTCGGTGAATCGCCCCATCCAGTTTCTAATGCTTTTTACAGTTAACCTCTCGTTCGTCTTGTCTTCAGCGAAAAACCAAGCAGAACGATCCCTCAACTGGTTCGAGGAAAACGCCAAGAAGGTATACATCCTTCCACACACAAGAAAACCTTGCTTTAAGAGAACATTCACCCTTCTGAAAACCGATGTTCTCTGGAGATAATTATTCGATGTCATCATCTTCACAATGGGAGGAGCATAGTACGACAGGACGTTCGAGTTCAGCATTTGCTGACCTTCATCCATGAACGTGACCCTCAAAAACCGATCGGATACATCTTTGTATTGCCTAAGAACCCGATTCGAAAGTTCCACTTCAGGTGGAACACAGTAAGCTTTCGTTGGGGTGATAATCAGCCTCCTAACTTCTACAATGTCAGATAACTTCGATGGTTCTTTAACCAACCTCGGATTCCTAAGCAACCAGTCTTGTACGAGCTTTAGCCGCTTGTAACCATCAAACACGGAGCGCTTGTAAGAACAGATGTGCTTTAAGGCAGCCAAGTTAACATCAGTTGATTGGGCTCTAAGCAGATCGAAGAATCTCTCGGATAGCTGGTGCGGATTTATGATACCCTTATGCACAACAGCATTAAGCATAAAAATGACTTCAAATGGAACACCCTTTTCATGTTGAACACAGAAGAACGGGTCTTTTATCGGCATACCAAAACCATGTTCATCCTTGACCTTAAGTCGCTGCTTCGGACGGTCAACTGGAACCCGTCGTTCTGTTAGATACTTTAAAGCTCTCTCGAGCCTTGGGCCATTTCGAGGTGGGATTGAAATTTTATATGAATTACACCAACCAATCACCCCATCAGGAGTGAAATCTGTTGTCCTTATCCAAGGATCATCATCATCTAATAGATCAAATGGAACCGACTCATATATATCGTCATCAGCTGTACGATAGTAGATCAAGGGAGACGAAGAAAGGTGCATCAAGATAACGAGTGATGAAATATCGGTATATCGTCTAATCTCGTTAATCTCTCTGACAAGAAATTCCATCTTGAAATCACATTTAAGTTTAGTATTTTTTCTCTGATCTTTGAATGCAAAAACAGTTTCCCTAGTGAAACAAAACTTGCAGGTTCCATCAAATGGATCGACAAGTAGATTCACCCCAGTTGGAGGTCCTTTCCAACCCACGATCATTTCGTCGCTACTAACAAGAGTCCCGATATCAAAACGAACATCAGTTAACTTATATGGGGTAGTCGTCCGCCTCCTCTGATTGATGCGGAAGGGGTTCTGAGGTCCTGAACTTACTTTAATTACTTTCCCATACAACATAAGATCCCCACATCCAGCTGCATTTAGAACCAAATCTACTGATTCAGCGGAAGCAAAGTGCACGAAAGCATGGGGCTCCACCTTCTCATAATCGTCAGCATTCTCTATATCTTCGGGATTTTGGATTCGAAAGTCTGGATACGACTCTAGAGGAGTCCACGACTTCTTCAATCTACACCTCCACACTAGCACGCCCAATTCATCTTCGAGGTAATCCGCAAACATTTGAGCGGTGATACCATCACAAAACCCACCAAAACTGAGTTGAGTAACAACTGAATCCCTATCCTTATGCTCTGATCCCATTTTACTAGAATATCATTTATTCTACTGCATAAACACCAAAAAAAAAATTAATGTATGCCCCTTTTTATCAAGATGTGAGTCAAATAACCACCAACAGAAAGAAAAATTCATTTAAATCACAAGCCAAAAGCCTCACATGTAAATTCCTAAAATTTAACAGTGTGGAGGTATAATTGTCAATAAAACAACTCAACCAAAAGTTTAAACTGATGGTTGAGGCCCCAGGTAGTCTAACACGGCCCTCACACGAGAGCCTTTTGGCCTAGAAGTGTTAATGCAACACGGGCCTTCCTCATACCTGTTGTTGAATATTCCACTTTAAATGGGGATAGTTGAGATTCAAACCCGTGACTTTTTGTCACGTTGGCTCTGATACCATGTCAGGAAATCAACTCAATCAAAATCTTAAGCTGACGATTGAGGCTCCAAGATATGTTATATACTCTAACAATGATAAGTACAGTGAATTCCATCTTATAGGTGCAAAATCCTCATATGTAAATTATTAAACATTCAAGGGTGTTTGATTTGGTGAAAATATTCATAGGAAAACAATTTTCCATGAAAACTACTATGCTTTCTGTAATACTTCACTGCGCTAGCTACATAGCGAAGTATTCGCCTTGCTGCACCAACACCAACGGAAAATGCTATATCGGACCTAGTGTGTGTAAGATAGTTCAAAGTTCAAACCTCCTACAATGCTACAATACAACCTTCCACCAGCATTGTCAATGCCATCGAAACACTGGAGCTATTCATTTATATTCATTGGAGTAGCCGAAACTTCATAATTTGTAATGTGAAATTTTTTTAAAAGATCATAAGCAAACTTCTCGAGAGCTTTTTAAAGAGGAGTTCGCTACTATAAAGAAACGGAGGATAGTATTTTCCAATGCAAATGTAAATGATAATTAATTTTCTCTTGTCTGCTTTGATGGAAAACTTTTAAGAGAATTATTGGTTTCCTTCCAATTTTGAAGGAAAACGTTTGCAAAGTGATGGAAAAATGCACTCTTTTCCATTTTAATTTCCTTGTTGAATCAAACAAGGGAAAATAGGTAAACAATTGTCCATGAAAATGTTTACCCAAAAACCAAACACCCCCCCCCCCCCCTAAATAAAGATACAATATTTCACATCTCTTGATTTTTTATATAATTTCTAAGTTGAATTTTTTTTTTCTAACTTAAACAATTGGCACAGAAAAATCAAAAATGAAAAAGGAAACGACTCATCCAAAATTACAGAGGAAAGCATATTAAATTAAATAAGAATTTGATGGGGATGATCATCTTTTTTCAAGAAATGGTTACCCTAAACATAAATCTATCAACATTTAGGAAAATAATTAGCTATATGAACAAACAATTGTCAAAAAGAAAGCAAAATCATGTCACAAACCATCAAAGTTACTGCCATAATTCAACAAATATCCAATAAAACCAAAACAAACCCTAAAGCAAGAAGAGAAAATCAAATAAGAAAATTACCCAGAAAATTAAACATAACAAAATGCAAAAATCAAAAGAAATGTAAGTAAAGATATGAAATTTTTCACCTGGGTTTTTAGAGTTGATCAAGAAAATGTAGGGTAGACAGAAATGGTGAAATGAAAGATTCTGAAAATGGAAAAAGAATGAAAACCCAGAAGTAAAAGTGTGGGAGTGGGACTATCAGTTTGGGAATGTTTTGGGTATCTTTGTAGTTTGCTTCCAACCTAAGATTAAGTGACTCTGAGACTGTGAGAACCGATTTCCCGCCCCCCATTAAGCCATCTCTATTGTACGGAGGTGTTCATTCCGGAGTTTGGTTTAATTATGTGTTTTTGATCGGTTTAAAATTAGGTTTATATTGATTTTTTTACATAATTATAAATTTATTTTTAAGTTAGTTTAATTCGTATTTAATTGCAAGATCGGGTGAATATCATTTCATTGGATTTATTTTGAATACATATACTCTCTTGGAATTTCAATTTTTGGGTATTTTGTCAAATGGACGTTGGTTATTGGTTTTTTTGTTGTATTGTTTGACCATTTATTAATTATTTGCTTTTAAGCTAATTGGATAACGAATTCAACTATTTGGGGAGATAGCTGATATAATTAATTATTGGGTTTTATTTGTTTATTAGAGGAAAATTGGTCAATAAACCAAAAGTCGTTAATAAAAACTAACAAAGTTAACGTTTAAATTTGACTTAAAAATTGGATTTTAAGCTGAATAAAAAATGGTCAAATAGGCTTTTTGCCCACAAAGGCAACCAAAAAGTCAACATATATTAGCTATTAGTGGTGTAAACCGTAAAGGATAGTGGTTTGTTTGGCAAATAGAATTAGTTTTAACTGAAGTTATTGCCTAGTATGAAAAACAGAAAATATTAATTGATCTGCTAGTTAATAATTCAATGAAAATATTTATAAAATCCCATGCAATACACGAATTTCTTAGCACAAATTTTTTAGTATATATATATATATATCACTCGATAATTGTGCTAGCTGGATATATTTAAATTTGTTTCTACTTCTATTGTAGAAAATGCATAAAATTTCCTTAAAATGAAATTTCTTGGAATACATCCATACAATGGATATGATATGCTTTTAAGATATGTATGAAAATGAGATAAACTATATACGTATTTAATTGGTATAATATCAAGAACAGATAATACATGATTATATAATTACTAAATTCATGAAATGCATGCACAATTACACAACATGCCATCTATACTACTTAATATAAAGCTATAATTCCTTCTTATTTCATAATTATAAACAAATACAAACATCATTTACAACAAAATTACGAATTCATTAAACTCTTTTCCTGCCTTCCTTTCTCACATATCTAAATAAGTTTAAAACATTAAAATTAACAAAAAGATGAGTGAAATAAAAAAATTAAAAAGGATAGTAATAATTAATTTTATAGTGTTTGCATTGGCCCTTCATCTTCAAATTTTCCAAACGCAAGCAACTCATGCTATTGATTTACTCATGTTTAATGACTTGAGAAAGGGAAAAAGCTTTTAAAAAATGATAAGTGTTATCCATGGAACAAAAATTAAACTTTTGTAAATTGATCTTAAGAAATTTTGTAATAAAATTGTAGCTTGCAAGTGTGCAAGAGATTCATTTTAATATAAAGTTTCAACAGAATTATGTATTATTGTAGATCAAACTTGGATTGGGCTATAAATTGTTCAAATCTAATCCGATTTACAAGTGGAGTTTTTAGAATTTGATTTTAGGTTTCAATACATCTATTCAGATTTATGTCTACTCAAACGCTATAAATTTATTGACTCTTATCAAACTCTAAGATTCTTAATCAGTTTTCTCATATCTTCCCATTTTATTTTTTAATTATAATGTGTTTAATAGAAAAATAATACCCGTTTGACTATGAAAATAGTATAGAATAAATATAACTATTTCATGTAAAACAAACAAAAATGTACGATATTTCATGAATGAATGATCTATTTCGTGGATGAGTGCATGTTCCATGAGCATGTGTTCTTTCACTTTAAGCTGATATTTCTGCAATAAAAGGAGAAACAAATGTAATATAGTTTAAACAACTTGACACATAGTTTAGCTTTGGCTCTCCTTAATAATTTATGATTTTAAAAAGTTTCATAATTTCACTATTTTATAAAGTAAATTGGATTGAAAGGAGTACTTAAACGAAATTATTCTTAAAATATTTAACATCGTTTTTAATAATGCTGACAATTTGTTTTCAAAAAATTATGTCGCAATCATTCTTATTGGATGTCTTCGAAAATCTGGTCGAAATGAATACTCATACTCCTATTTTCTCAATATGCACACCGAGAAAATATTTAATGTCGTATTTGCTGGTGTTATTGTGCTAACCTTTTTTCTCAAAATTAGTCCTTGCGATCACCCTTAAACGACAACTAGTTTGAAAATTCAGTAAATGAGTATTTATATGTTGATTTTCCTTACACACAAACATAAAAGATTTTTAACATTGTTTTAACTTGTGACATTATTTTTAAAAAAAAAAAGAATTTCGTGCTCACTCTAATAGGGCACCTAATTTGAAAATCCCGTCGAAATGAATACTCATATGTCAATTTTCCTGACATAGAAACTGAAAGGATACTTAAAGATATTTTTACCGATGTTAATAATTTTTTTGACACTCAATTGTATTCATTGTAAAGACTTTTTTTAAGAAAAAAGTAATTTTAGAAACTAAATTTAAAATTGAAAAAAAATATGTATGCATAAATTTAGAATAAACAATAAGTTTTAAAAATATTTAAAATTAAAAAGTTCAAATGTGACCTATGTAAAGTAAAAGTTAAAATTCATGTTAAATAGATCATCTCCGATCAAAGCCACATAAATTCGGCAACTATAATATTTACACTTGTTGATTTATCATGCTTATAGTTTCCCAAATATTCAAACATTTGTTTTTACTACTACTTCTATTAACTAATATTGTCCTATTTGATTGTTTGATATTATTCATTGATTACACTCTTAATTTGATTTTATTTTTAAGCTATAAATTAAACATAGTCAAGTGAGGTCTTGTTTGATTCATTTCGATGTAAATTTTATTAAAATCAACATTTATAATTTTTAATTAAACAAAAATTTAAAATATTTACGATTGAATATGTACATTGACAAATACAAAAAACTAAATGTGACAATAATAGTGAATATGAGGGATAACACCTTAAAAAAAACTACTTAATCTCTTTTTTTTCAAAAAACTACCTTCTATTAGCCAACGTTTGCAAGACGTTATCATTTGACGGAAACTGTTAATTAATCGTTAAGTCGAGGTTTGACTAAACACATGTTTAGCATGTGATGCCACTTTTTATTCCGCCATTATTTCTCTCTCATGAAGGTAACAGATTCCCCCTGTCATAAGGTTCAATTAGTTACACATCACATGCGAAATACGTGCTTGGTTAACTGTTGATTTTCGTCAAAAAGTAGATATCTTTTGCAAACATTTATATCATATAAGTAGGTTTTTTTTTAAAACAAAATAAACATTTATAAAATATATCATTCATTAGTTAATTCATCTTACAATTTTTTTTTAAAAATGCCTTTTAATCCTACATGAGACACAATTATTAAATCATCATCATCACCATCTAATAAGGCCACCATAGTCATTTATTCCTCTTTATCCACAATTTTTTTACTCTATTTGTTTCTCCTTTTCCCCCGAAATATTCTCATAATTTCTTCCCCCGAAATATTCTCTTAATTTCTCATCCTCCCATTTCATTCTTTTCTGTTTCTAACAAACTATGAAGTTCTGGAAAATCTTAAGCTACTTAATCTTGCAAACTCTTCCTGATTGGCGCGACAAATTTCTTTCTTACAAAGATCTTAAGAAACAATTGAAGCTTATTTACCCCATTAATGGCGATCATGATTCTTCTAAGCCTCTCAAACGACCTAAACTCACTACCGAAGATCAAAATAGTGACTCCGTTTTGAATGAAGTCAATAATTTTATCGCTCTTTTAGAGGCTGAAATAGATAAATTTAACACATTTGTTGTTGAAAAGGAAGAAGAGTATGTTATTCGATGGAAAGTAAGTCCTTTCTTTTCATAATTCTTGAATTTTACTATTTTTTTAGGGTTTTTATCGATATAATTGTGAATAGTGAATTTATTTTGCAGAATTTGAAATACTTAATTGCATGTAGTTGTAGTATATTAGTTTATTCATTTTTATTATTATAATTGTTATTTCATAGAAGTTGGCGGCAATTAAAAATGTCATCTTTGATTTTTATTTATTTAATTTTGTATGGAGAATCTTTGATTTTATCTTCTTTACCAAAAAGGTATAAACAGCATATTTTAATTAGGGCATAGTATTGATAATTGATTTCTATAATCAGGAAGTTTTTGTTCAGATAAGTATTTTTTTAATTGTGCTTGAAGAATTTTTAAATTGGTGACGGTTGCGTTTACTGTTTTCTTGCAACATCCATTTTTTATAGAAGGAAAGTGTTTTTGAGCGTTTTTTTGTAGGCTGTAGGATCCTTGCCGTGTCGAAAATTTCCTGAATTATGTGACTCCGAAGGAAGTTGTCACCTAGGTGAATGATTTGGGATCTTTCTTACGAGGTTTACTCTGGGGGGGTTGCTATAATCCTCGCATAAGAGGGCCCTTCACGTTACAACCAGGAGAAAAGGAGTAGTATATGTTTCTATTCTGGTAAAGGATATGAAGGATTTCGATTTAAAGGTTAGAGTTGTTAGAAAATTTAAATGAATGGAGTTAAAGGTTTCACTCGGACAAAGTGATCTATTAATTAAGGTAGCCGACCCAAATATTTTGGGATTAAGACTTTGGGATCATTGTCGTAGTGGTTCTATGTGATCGAATAGTGGAACTGTGGAAGTTGAGGGGACATGGTGATTTTAGTTGCCGCTGTGTGATCATTTTTTGTATTTTGAGGACCCACTTGTTTATGTTTTGAAGGATGTTAGTGATCGTTGCAATGTTTGGAACTTGTTGAGATATGTTTATCAAGAATGGGATGCATTTTTTGTTCCAAGTTCGGGAGAGACCCTTTAAAATAAACAAGCTTGAGAAACAAGGTAGGTGAAGATAGAAATGCCAGGGCTTTGAAACAAAGTTTCACTTTTCTCATGTAAACACACAACTTCCCATCATCAAGGTAGTTATTTGTTCCATGTAATTGTTGTCTTCACACTGTATTGATAACTTACGCAAGTTACTGGCCCAATTGTCTTCTTTCTTGTGATGTTGGACTCCTTTAAAAATGTTACAATACTTGATCTAACATTCCCCTACTAAACTAAAAGTCCTAAACTAACTATTACAAGCCAAACTAAATTCAAAATATTACAAATCAAACAATTTGAAATGACTTAAAAATAAAACACAACTAAAGTATTAAAAGTCTGAATTTAAAATAAAACAAGTTATAAATAAGTGGGGAATATATAGCCAGGAGCTTGTTATCATGAACTCATATAAGCGTTACCTTTGTGTAATGTTGTTGATGTTTATGGATATGATAAGCTAAGTATAAAAATATCTCCCAATGTTGAAGTATTGGTGGAACTTGACTTGCAACAATTTTTTATTGCAAGGTGTTGCAATATGTTTTAGTTGACATTCAAAGATGCATGACATCAAAATGGAAAAAGAAGAGTGAGTTAACTTTATTTTTGGATTTTGGTAAAGTAGCCTTTTTCTTTGTAGACTCTACTATTCGGGAAATTTCGTAGTTCATCAATGTAATTGTAGGAGCTCATGAAGATGATGCCAGCTAGTGTCATGTGACCTTTGGTGTGAGATTCTTAATTAGACAAATAAGTTTTTTGAGTCCGAAGAGGAATCTTTGGCATTTAGAAAGAACATAATATGTCAAACATATAGTTGTGGTGTATGATGGAGTGACAGATCAATCAAGTTTTTCTTAAAATAAGGATTGTAACAATTAATGATTGATGGAAAATTGTGATGACTTGTAGTGTAGGAGTGTTGTTTCTCTCTAGTTTTATGTGATTCTTTTTGGGTTGCTCCTGTTCCATGTGAATGTTACTGAGTTGCTTTTATGATTAGAACATTCTTAAAGTGATAAATCTATATTCTCTTTGCTTTATATTTTCTAGAGTGTCAAAAGGGTGTCTTTATGGAAAGTGGAATTTCAATTACTTAACTTGTTCCTTTAGTGAATGAGAAATCATCTTTTTTTTATAATAATCAAAGTGCATTCTGTATTCGTTTTGATCAAAGAAACCCCTTAACCCTCGAAAGGCCCTTTCATGATAACATGTGGGAGCATTCATCCATGCACACATCAATTCACGAGTTATTAATGCCTGGATATGGAACTTGGCCTGTGTTTGACTATTTGAAGATTTATTATTTCCTAGTAGTACAAGATAATGGCCACTTTATAATATATCGAGCTTACCTCCGCAGATTCCTGTTACTTGTGTTTTAAAACATGGAGTAACAATCCTTATAATTTGTTATTCTGAATTGCTAGGCATTAAATTCATTTATTATAAGTTTTAATTAAAATACATGTTCTAAAAAACTTGAATTTTTATGATAAAGTGGATATTTTTCATGTTAACATTTCACATTGCAATGCTCACAAAGCGTGCCATAACACATAAAGGTGCCGCTTCCACGACATTGTGATTGTTTCGGGCTTTCAGCAATTGCTACGACATCCGCAATTTTTCTATGATCCACAGTCCACCTTGGATTATGTTGGTCAAGCTCTAACAATATATCTTCAGTTCAATGTTTATAAACAGCATATACTCATGAATAGCCTCAAATTTTGTGACTACTTCAAATGATGTTGCTGGATATATGCCCTTTCCGTATCCTTAGCCTTGCTTTAGACAGGTGTTGTATTATTGTGAGTGGAAGGTTTGTAGCATGATTTCCCTTGATAGAATTTTCATATGGTGACCGTTATGTATTTGATTCTCGGTGCTTGCTTCTTTGTGTAAAGAAAGAAAAATGAGAGATATTATTTAGTATCACACTACATGTTAATCTAGTATTTCTTGGATCTTGGAATATCCATTCCCAAAAGCGGATCTCCTCTTTTTTGTCATTTCATTTACTAGTTATTTGAAGTTGGGCTTGTCTTGATGTGACAAATCATGCCTAGTCGAATTGTAGAAGTTAGTATTGTATGAATATTTGTCAGAAGCGTGCACGACCTGAACTTGTTTCATTTTTTTTTTGAATGCAATGTGCTTGAAATCTGACTAAAAATCTACTTGTAAGTGACCTCTATGTTGGGATGGTTCGACAAATTAAAAGATGGTGTGCACACTTTATAAGTTATTGGAGTCATTCTTTCCATGGCCATATGGTTTTGGGATGGTATATATCTCCTTGGCTTATGAAGTGTGTGCACCTCGTGTTTCCCCGTTATTATGCTGGCATTTACATTAAATCCAGCCTAATTTAACAGTCTTGCATGAAATTTAGTTCATCTGCTTACTAGTTCTCTTTGTTTATCATGCAGGAGCTACAAGACAGGTTGGCAGAGGCTAGGCACTCGAATGAGGAGCTGATGAGAGTTGGAAGGGAGGTTGTAGATTTTCATGGAGAAATGGTTCTGTTGGAGAACTACAGTGCCCTAAACTATACAGGTGTTTAAATCATCTTTTTTCCTGCCTTATATCTTTGAATTTTATTACTTACATATCAATTCCTTTAAACTTCCCCACTATGTTTTGTTTGATACAATGCTGCATATTTTCCTTGGCTCATCGACTGTTTGGTGTTCAGGTGCGGAGCAAAATCAGGACCTGTTTACTTATATATATAATTATTGAAAAAAATGGAGCCCTTTATTAACAATTTGAAATAGAGTTCAAAAAAAAAACAATTTGAAATAGAGAATATTCTAAATTGGTAATTTTGAATGGGCTAAGAACCACCCTTGTTGGTGTTTAGATCTCTTTGCTTATGATGGTTGAATTCGATGTTTTCCTCCCTTTGTATCGTTTATAATGTTTTCTGCTCTTGTAAGTTTCATTAACGAAAGCCAATATTCTTGGTTTCTTATAACTCAAGAAGGTAATATGTGTTTGAAATTTCAGTCTAGTTACTCCAGCCATTCTTTGATTGCTGTCTTGATTTCTTTACTTTAGTACCTCATGTGGTTTGTTCTCAGTTTCTTTTTAAGCACTCTAGGCTCTAATAATTACTCTCCTCGATGCTTGACAGAATTTCATTTTTGGTTTACTGGCCGTCTTTTAAGCAGTTTTTCTGTTAAACTGACATTTTTAAATAACCCAACGTCGCCCCCCTCTCCCCTCACAAAATTAAGAGTGATCAATGAATCTGTAGTTACAAGTTTATGTTCATTTTGGAGTTTTATTGATGTATCACAAGTCACAAGGGAAATAGTTGTCATGTTTGCATCAATTTCTCTGTAAATTTTCCTTGAATTTGTCAAATTAATATCCTTATCTCACAGTTATACTGCTGATGTCTATGCACATCACTATTTCCTTGCAGGTTTAGTGAAGATACTAAAGAAGTACGACAAGCGTAGTGGTAGTCTAATACGCTTGCCCTTCATCCAAAAGGTTTTGCAAGAGCCATTCTACACAAATGACACCATCTCCAAGCTTGTAAAAGAATGTGAAGCTACACTAGATCGTCTTTTCTCTCAAAACGAGCCACAAGACTCATCCCTAAAAACCGTAACCATCTCAAACGAAGCTTCTGCGTCAGACGCTGGTAACGGAAGCAAAGAAAGCCTGCTTACCGATAAAGACTTGCCTGAAATCGAGCATATGGAGAATATGTACATGAAACTTACTCTCTCGGCTTTACGAGCCTTAAAAGAAATCCGGAGTGGAAGCTCTACAGTGAATGCATTTTCATTGCCCCCATTGGACAGTAGCACGTTGGAGGACGAAACTTGGAAGAAAATTCCCTTCATAGAGCAAGCTGCCAAGTAGGGCAAGCCGGACTGCCGGAGCACTCCACTCTAGACCGCCACACTGCTTGATTCACCTGACCTTTTTTCTTTTTGCGTCCGCGTTTTGATTCGAAATTTTCACTAAGGGTTTGCGCGAGTAGAAAACTTTCACTATAAATGTTTCATGTACCATAAGCCCATTGACACTTTAAGGTTTCATCCAAAAGGGTGTATAAAAAGTATCTGAAGATGTTCATTTTGCTACATTTTGATCGTTATCTCACAATTTTCTACTTTTGTCTTCTTTTTTTTGTTAATGGATTCTTCTGTGTTGCAGTCTCATTGATAAGAACTGTAGAATTTTCCTTCACTATTTCAAAACTAGAATATCTATTATTTCTATAGGATTAAAGATTTCATAATCTTTTAATTTCAGATGATAATGGATTAAAGTAAAATGATTTATTAAATCATGTGTATTTTTTTAGTTTTTTTATGTGAAACTGCACATGACATTTTCTATCAAGGGTCAACTGCTTACAACCTCTTTATTAGGTCATTTAATAAATTGGATTAATGTAATGTTGTTTAGAATTTCAAGTTTGCACTATTTAATATAAGCAAAGACATTATATCAACAAAGGCGCCTGTAGCTCAGTGGATAGAGCGTCTGTTTCCTAAGCAGAAGGTCGTAGGTTCGACCCCTACTTGGTGCGATAATTTTTTTACTTTTTACTTTTTTTTTTTTTCTGTTTATTTTGTTTGTATTCATACAGCTTGTGCTTTACTCTTTAATATTTAATCATATTATCTTTAATTCCTATTTGCGTCTTTCTCATCTACTCTCCAACTAACTAATTTCTAAATTGTAAAATAATACATAAATGATCCATGATTATAAACATGATCAACTTAACCCTTTACCCAACTCATCCTCCAAATATAAATACACCTTTTCAGATACCAATGAAACATCGTTTCGTTCTGCTAGAATATACAACATATCTTGATACACTCTGCCACGTTCCATCATCCCGACTCAAAATATGTCTCTTATAGGAGAAGCACCAAATTTTCTCCAAGTCTATTCCGATGGAACTGTTAAGCGTTTTGCTCCGGACATTGCCATAGCCTCACCGGAATCTAACGACAACTACAAGTCCAAAGACGTAGTCATTGATCCATCCAAACCAATCACCGGTAGAATTTTCCTTCCTAACACACCAACCATAAATGCATCTACCCATAAACTTCCTATTTTGTTGTATTTTCATGGTGGTGGATTTTGTATTGGGTCAACAACATGGCTTAACTACCACATCTTCCTAGGAGACTTAGCTTCATTATCCCAAGCCATCATCCTTTCAATTGACTATCGCCTTGCCCCTGAGAATCGCCTTCCAATAGCTTATGCTGATGGTTGTACCTCTCTCGAGTGGCTTATAAAGAGTGCCAAAACCGAACCATGGCTTAAACGAGCTGATCTTTCTCGTGTTTTCCTATCAGGGGATAGCGCGGGAGGGAATATTGCTCATAACATAGTCATAAAAGCTACTAAGAGAGACGATCATGACAATGATCATGACTTAAGTAGTGTCCAAATCAAGGGGATATTATTAATACACCCTTATTTTGGTAGTGAGAAGAGGACTACCCAAGAAATGTTGAACGAAAGTAATGTAGAGGTTCAAATGAATGATATGTTTTGGAAATTAAGCATACCCGAAGGATCAAATCGCGATTATTTTGGGTGTAATTATGAGAAGATTAAGCTTAATCATGATGAATGGAGTTCATTCCCTAGGGTGGTCGTTCATGTTGCTGAATTAGATTTTCTTAAGGAAAGAGGAGAAATGTATGCTGATTATTTGAAGAAAAATGGTGTGAAAAATGTGAAATTGATTGAAGCTAAAAATGAAGGTCATATATATAATGTGTTTCATCCCAAATCAGATTCAACATCTTTGTTACAAAGGCAAATGGCTGAGTTTATTAATAGTTTGTAGGGTCTAATTAAACTAATTATTGCTTAATTGCTCTATAATATGGCGAATAATGTTATAATTGTGATGAGTTCTTGATTAAGTTGTTGGTTAATAGAAGGTATATGAGCATAAATGAGTAAGTAGACATGATATTCATTGGAAAGTTGGAATAATTACTATAAATTCGTTTGTAATACTTGAATCAAGCAATAAGATCTTAATGTGGTGAGAATTGAATATGTTTGAGATGGGATAAACATGTTGAAATTTTAATTTTTTATGCAAAATTATCATCTAAGGATTATGTAATAGGAGTAACATTTTTGGCTTTGCCCTTATGATTATGCAAGTATGTGGTTGATGTTGAGGTTGAGGTTAAGTTTGAGGTAGGTTAATTGTAGATTTGTAGTAGTAGTTATAAGACGCGTAATATAATATTATGGGTTTTAAATAATTTTTATTTAGTAGTCAACTTAAAATGAAACAAATGCAAGGAAGATAAACAAAAACAATAAAGATAAAACATAAATTTAACGTAGTTTACTAATAATGTGTTGGCTACGTCCACTGGTAGGGAGATATTATAATTTTTCAATATGTGAGGAGAGAATTGAATACATAATACAATTAGATGGTTAAGAGGGTTTTTATAGAACCCCTAAAAATCTAATCATAATAGATTTAGCTCATATTATCACAATCTCCACCTTGTGTTAAATGATCCCATAAAAACATATCTCAAACTAGATGCATAGATGATGCTAGACTCTCCCTCTGCCACCCTGATTGTCTCTAAATACCCAAATTGCTTTTATGAGTCCAAAATGCCTTTAATGGCCCTCAAAATCGTGTGATATTCAACAAGTCCATGTAGGTACACACATGGTGAATATATTCGCAGAATTTTTAGCAGTGCCAATCTTCATTCCCTTAATTCTCTCCTTAATTCTAAGGAAATGATGTCGTAAATTAATGTGCTTAGTCATGTCACGATTAGGGCTAAGCAAAGTTTTCAAATGAGATCGATTGATCGATCTAAAGTGATCGACCGATCGATCTCATCAAAATCTCCCAAAATGCTCATGTCAAGGTCCTCTTGCCTCCTTGCCTTCAAATGAGTGCTTGGGACTATTTCCTATCCTCAGTTTAGCTCTGTTCCCTCTCCAAAACCTCTGGGGGATTAGGGGCGCATCGTCCCTAACTTGCTTTGCTCGGGAAAAGGTGATCAATCCTGCAAAAACGAGAAAAACACAATACACCCTACACAAGGGCGATCAAATCCCATAAAACTAATAAGAAAGAACAACAACAACATGAGAATGTAAACTAAATAAGCATAAAACAAGGGTAAAATGAAGAGTTATCAACTCCCCCCAAGTAAGCCCTTGCTTGTCCTCAAGCAAGATGAGCATTAAAGCAATCAAGAAATCTCGCAAAATCACAACACACGCATGTAATAAGCATCCTTATGGCATAAATGATGAACACGCTTGCATTGATAAGTTGGCTTTACAAAAATGAACATCAAAAACCCAACCATAGTCATAGAAAGTACAAGAAGACACGAATACACTCTTGAGCAGTTGGGCTCATGGCTCTATTAACTTGAAGTGACAACCCGAGGCTCCCGAGCTAGTCTCTAAATGGCCCACACAAGACACACCAAACAACCAAACTGAGCCAAAGCTCCCAAGCCAATCACAAAGATGCAAGCAAACCTCACTATAGGTATATGCAATCCAAATGACAACCACACTCAAATGTGTTTAGGCATCACTCTTGCTCAACCTATGGCTCAATGTAATGTGAGCCTCTAACACAAAGATGTATTTGTGTTTCGTACCTCGGTACTCGGGGACTCAAAAGCTTGGGCTTCATTAGATGTAGATGGACCAACCGAAAAGATGTGAAATGATAAAGGCTAAAGTGTGGTGAAACAGAGGAAGGGTAAGGAAGGCTAAGCTTACAAAATGGGGTAGCATAACTAGCTAGTTAACCCAAAACAAACCAAAATGACCTATGATTTCACAAAACTTGGCATTTATTAACTACTAATAATTTTCTATACAAACTTTTGACCTTTATTTTTCTTTTTCTTTTTTTATTTGTTTTTCATTTTTTTTTCAAATAATATAAAAACAAACACAACGCTACCAAAAGCGGGTAGAGAAACCAAAGGGCTCTTAGAGCAATACAATACCAACTAATATATACAACCATATCTAAAGTTGAAATATCACCATGATATATACAAGTGATGACCTCAAGAAAAACTCAAAAATCAAAGATAAGCTAAAGACCTATGCCAAGTGTGATAAACCAACCATTAACATACCATCAACCAAACCAACTAGTATGCTACAAAAGGGGTAGGGTGAAGGTGAAGAAAAGTGTGAAAATAGAGGAGTAAGAAGGAAAGTGGAAGGTTCAAACGAGATATGAAAGAAAGTGGGGTATAATGTTGGCTAATATGGGAGTAAGAAAGAAAGGGAATAGGCGTGATCCAAACTAGCAACTAGATCCATACAATGCCCAAGTCCCTCAAGTCATGCCTAGTGCGCTACACATCAAACATCTCAAAAATAAGCATGTATCATATAGAGAAGGCTCAATCAAACCTCACAAACAGGTCATTTGTGTTTGCTCAGCATCAATGGCTGCGCCACTAACCCAAGTGCGCTTCGCGTTGCCTAAAGAGGGTCACCTAGAATCCTACTTGTGCCAAATCAAAGGAATGGAACTGCAAGTCAAAGAGTGACATCCATGCTCTCACACTCAAACAAAACCAAGGTCAGGGGTTTAAAAAGCAAAATGCATAAACAAAGCCAACTAATGCAAGCATATTACCATTATCAAATCGCATTCGAGAAGGGCATAAATAAGAAGGAGCATGCATAAATAAGAGCAAGAGTAATAGCAAAAGACATAAAATAAGAAAAATAAACAAACACGATAAATATGCACAAAAGAGAAAGTGCATTCTCCCCCAAGCAAGACCAAGCATCGTCCCGAATGCTTAACGATTCGAAAGAAGGTGCAAAAGGAAGGGGTGGCACACCCAAGCCAATAAGGATATAAAAGACCCTCTAAAGGGTGGGTGGGTAGGTTAAAAAAAATATCAAACCATGTCATAACAATCCAAGTAACCAAGCCTTCCAAAAAAAAAAAAGACACAACTCAAAAACATGAAAACTAGAAAATGAAATTTGGTTGGGTTGCCTTCTAACAAGCGCTTCTTTAAGGTCATTAGCTAGACCTTTTTCAATAAATATCTAGTTAAACCCCGAAGGAGTTTATCAAACTCACTCCCAGTAAAAGCAGAGATCAAGACATAGTAGATTAGAAGAGAATAGGCAAAGAAGAAGGCCAAAAGCAAGAAGGCACATAAAAGTGGCTTATCATTACATGATGAAAAGCCAAAGGAAAAGCCGACAAAAGGAAAAGAATAGGAATCAGTTGGTATGTCATGACATAAGTCAATGTAAGTCATAACATGACCAATCGATGGCAAGGCAATAAAATCATCAATATGAACATGAGCAGGAGTGGCGGGAAGCACATCAAAGTGACCAAGAGACATAGCGTAGAACTCAACAGAAGACGCAAAAAAAACATGTACTTGAGACTCATCACTTGTGATACCCCATATTTAACATGAAAAAGGATTGATAGACTACTCATATCAACAAGGTGCATCTTCATTTCATGGGCGCCCATTTGCTAAGAACTCCACAATTAAGCGTGCTTGGTGGGGAACAATCTTAGGATGGGTGACCTCTTAGGAAGTTTTCTCGGGTGCGCACGAGTGAGGTCAAAGTGCGCTGAAAAGACTTGTGTTGGTTTGTGGGGCTAGTCTACAGTCTCCATGAATAGTCACCGGTGGTTCGTTGGGCCGGGGTGTTACATTATTAATGTAGACATTAGTCTCTTGGTCACTAGGCTCGTATAAAGGATTAGAATGCACAAACATAGGAGACTCATTAATGTGAGGCACACATGGCACCTCATCAAGAGTCTCACAACAAAGTGGTGCAAACATACATGGCATAGAAAAGTCATGCTCAAGAGGCATAAAAACATGAGACTCACAAATGGGGATGGGGGAGGACTCATGAAAATAATGCTCAACATCACAAGACTTAACTATAGGAGGGTCACATTGTGTAATGACATGAGACTCACAAGCAACATGTGTATGCAAAAGAGACTCATCAAAGTAAAGAACATTATCATATGACATATAATCCTCCTCTAAATTCAAGCCATCACAAACCATATCCACACAAGGCTCATTGTTATAAGAAAGAGAAAGTTCACTAAGGTCTTGGGATATGGCCTTACACTTCTTAATAAGACCCTTAATAGAATTTAAAATTGTATCATTAGGGTCTAGCCTACAATCCATGAGTGGCAAGGGGCACAAAGAAGGAAGAAAGGACACTAAGTCATCATTCCCTATATTTAGATCACCCCCCAAGCCAAGACTCTCATAAGGACTCCTATTAAAATTGTTTATATTAACATCAACCCTTCGTGCCAAATAAGAGTGTTCAGTCTTGAAATGGTCAATGCAAGTCGGTTGAGGTATGTCAAGGGAGGGCGAAGAGTAGTGAGTGTTCATGGTAGCCATTTCCAATTCATATGTGTCCTTGGACAACCATTCAAAGAAGTCCCATGCTTGCTCAATTGGTTGAGCGAAAAACACACCATTATGCATACACTCTACTAAATTCCTATTTTCAACATTAAGGCCCTCATACATCAAATTACACATCTCCCACATTTCAATACCATGGTCACAAGGGAGAAAGTCACCGAGTCTCCAACAATACCTCCAAAAAGGTTCATGTTCAAATTGGTAAGTGAAGCTAGCCATTAAAGCAAACAAGTATTTTGTTTTTTTTTATATACAATCAACACCTATGAAAATCAACTTAAGTCTTACAAATCTCACTCCCCGGCAACGGCGCCAAAAACTTATTCACACAAATTTATCTCAAATAGTGAGTTACCGCAAGTGCACGGTGTTGTAGTACATACGAGTCGAACATAAGGAGTGGAATGCGAGACTTAAGGCCTCTTAGGTACTGGGATAACATAAGATATAGGTAGATGATGGTTAAACTATGATTGTAATTAACAAAAACAATAAAGAAAGAAAACACCGAGGTAGGGGCTGACTTACATACAATGGACTTCATATGACAAGTTAAGGGTCTACTTTGGGTTAATTGTAAAGGTGTGAATTCAAATACGAAGTGTAATCCGATCCTGGATCGGGCTTGGGATCACATCCGAGAATCTTATTCCCCTCACTCTCGTTCCCATGGGCAACAAATATCCAACAAATCGTCAATCCTTCCCTACTCTCGTAGGCGAAGGGTGAAACTCCCAATCTATAGGGTGAGTGCAAGGTTCAACTCTCGTTGATCCCTTGCCCTCAACTCCGATCATTGAGAGAGGTCGGATCTCCTAGAAACCCAACTCTCATTGGTGTTTAGAAGGCGATCAAAGTGACCTTAACACAATAAACAGAGTAACCCCCTTCTTGGGTTCACAATCAAATCAACATCAACTATTAACTACCAAATCAGTCCATATGCAAAGATTGGGTCAACCTAACCCTAAAAGACTACTTACTACTCATACTATCAATATATCTAGCAATGACAATAAATGCTAACATGATGATCAAGCAACTGAAATTAAGCAAAAACATAGTATAACTCAATAATGGTGAACATCACAAACCATTATGAGATTGCAAAATAACAAAGGAATAATGTAATTAAAGCAAGAAGGAATACACCTACAAAGTTTGAAGGTGATCGATAATCAAAGATATAAAACCCAGAAATTGCAATAGCTTCAACTCTCAACAATGGAGGTTGAGATGAACATAAACCCAAAATGGTGAGAGAATAGAAAGAATACTTGAAAGAATCAAAATCAGAAGATAACCTTGATTACAAATTAATTGAAAATGTTAAAAGATAAAATCTAGGGTTCTTTAGACTAATGAAAAATTGAAAACCATAGTTTGTATACGAACTCTTCATGTAGGATAGTAGTCTTGACATCTAGTTGCTTAAGTTCTTAAATCTTGTCGTGCAACTATTGCAAGTAACACCTAGAGGGAAGTGTGTCGAACCACTAGTGAGAAAATCTCATTATAGTTTACGCCTTATTGTTCTATGAACTCTCTTGCAACTAGTCTTGCCTTATACCTGATACCCTTAGGCGATGATTTTTCCTCTTTCTTCTTAAAGAGACATTTACAAGTAGCAATTTTCTGGTCAGGTGATTGTTTGACAAGTGATCACGTGTTATTTTTCTGTAAACTCTCCATCTTATCAATCATAGCAATAAGTCACTAAGTTGATTCAGATCCCACAAGAGCTTCTTTACAGGTGGATCGCTCAGATGAATCCACCTCCTCAAAAACTTAAAATGCACATGCTACAATATAAAACTTCATGTCACAATCCATTAATAATTAGCTTTATTATTTAATTTAAAAATGTCAATTTTAGATATTAACCTAAAGATAAAAGAATAATGATACTTCAATATTTTTAACAGTAAAAATAATAAAAGTATAATTGAACGGACATAGTAATAATTAGATTTTATAAAGTTTGAACTCACAATCAAAATCACACTTAACTACAAAAAAAAATCAAATCAACCTCAACCGTTAATTCCCATTTAAAATCATAAAATCTTGAACACAAATTTTTATACGAGACGATTTCACTAGAAGACATGTCTTATATTTAAATTAAATAGCCTAATAATAAAAGTTACTTTGAGGTCGTATCTCCCTGAGAAGGTGTTAGTATAAATCTTGAAAATTAATCCTGCCGCCACAAAGGGCTCAAACCCGTCAATTTCACATATTCTCTTTATATTAAACCCTTCGTTTTTATTTTCGCTGCCTTCTCTCATTTATCTCTACTACTATTTCCCCTTTTTCGTCTAACATTTTCCTTTGCAGACTTTTGATAAAACCCTAACCCTAGCTCGTCGAATTCTTCACTCGAAGGTTGGTTTTCATCTTTTTTTGCTGCTGTTTTAATTTCGATTGTTTTTTTTGGTTTTAATCAGTTCTAGTTGTTTTCTTGGGATTGAAAACCCTAATTTGGATTTGAATCTGAAAAAGCTAATATGTATTTTTTGTACAGAACTATGGGAGAAAACAGAGAAAACGAAGCTTACGAAGAGGAGCTTCTTGATTACGATGAGGAAGAAGAGAAGGTTCCAGATTCCGGAATCAAAACCAATGGCGAAGCTGGAAAAAAGTTCGTCTCTTTTTTTAATTTTTGTTGTGTATGTTTATGTAATTCAGTAATTGTATTTGATTTCTATTTAATGTTAAAACTTTCCTTTTTTGTTTGGAAGATTCGAATTTGTTTTTGTGGGTGGATTTCATTGTCTATTGTTGCTTTTCTGAAATTCATGAAATTTAGTCGTTTTGACAAAGTTTTAACTTAGAGTTTATGATTTTTTTTTGTGGTTACAGTGTTTAAATAATATGAATTTTTGTGGTTGAATTAGCAAATGAATGAGAATTTTTAGGTGATTCCAAAACTTTATTAACCGGCTTTGGTTGAAACAAAAATTTGTCTCAAAAAGTATTGTTCATTTTGTGTACTTCAATTTACTGTTAGAATATCAATGAACATGTCTTTTATCCTGTGTTGATGTAATTTACTGATAGCTTACACTATATAGAATTGATACATCTTGAATGTTGATGTTGATATATCTTGAATTGGTATAGATATAGTTCACTGATTGCTTACATTACTTTGTAGAATTGGTACTTCTTGAATGTTGATGTTCGTTTCTTGATCATTGTGTGCTTGTTTTATAGGGGCTACGTTGGAATTTACAGTTCAGGATTTAGAGACTTTCTTTTGAAGCCAGAACTTTTGCGGGCAATTGTTGACTCTGGTTTTGAGCATCCATCTGAAGGCAAGAGTTCTATTATAAATTGAACATTTTGTGGATTTGTTGGAATTGAAAATATAATTTTAATACAAGTCACCTACAGTTGATGAACTAAGTATTTTAAACAGAAATATAAAAGTATTTGAAACGGGGTACATGTTCATTAGCTTGTAGAACTTCTTCGATGATGTTATTGATATGTCATTAACATGATCAACTATGTATGTTATTAGCTCGGTCAACTATGTGTATTTTTAGCATCTGTTATGTGACGATTGAGCACGTCAACTCTAGTACCATAGTTTAATTAGGGTTTCTTTTGACTGTAAGCACTCATTTTAATCGGGTGTAGCTGTGAATGTTGGTCTCGAGGTGCAATTCTTGCTGTAGCTGTTGGTAGATGGCACAGTTATTCAACTTAACTGAGGATTTGCTCGATGATCCTTTGCAATTTCGAGCCAATAATGCTCACCTTTGTTTCTTATCATTTTTATATGTACTATTGGAATTCTACTAAAGCTTTGTTTTCTTACCAGGTAATTCACTTTTTCAACTGAACTTGAAGATAAAAAATGGTCTTATAAAGCTTTCAATTACAAGAACCAGGAGGTCATATTTTACTTACTGCGGGTTCCTTGCATCAATTTTTTGGTATTTCTTCAGTGCAACATGAGTGCATTCCTCAAGCTATATTGGGTATGGATGTGATATGCCAAGCAAAATCTGGTATGGGGAAGACTGCTGTTTTTGTACTGTCAACCTTACAACAGATTGATCCTGTAGCGGGACAAGTTGCTGCACTTGTTCTTTGTCACACCAGGGAGCTGGCGTATCAGGTTTGTGATAATGCTCTTCCCTTAGTCTGCTTTTTTGCTGAGAAAATAGTGTACAGCTAGCTTTTTTTGCTGAGAAAATAGTGTACAGCTAGCTATAACATCATCTGTCATATGTTAATTGCTGTAGATCTGTCATGAATTCGAGAGGTTTAGCACATATTTGCCAGGCATTAAAGTTGCTGTGTTCTATGGCGGTGTCAACATCAAAGTTCACAAGGACCTGCTGAAGAATGAATGCCCGCACATTGTTGTGGGTACACCTGGAAGAGTACTTTCACTAGCTAGAGACAAGGATCTCTCATTAAAGAATGTTCGTCATTTTATCCTTGACGAATGTGATAAAATGCTAGAGTCCCTTGGTATGTTTCTTGTGGTTTTTCTGATTTTTACAGTTTTTTTTATGAAGTTACGTCCTTCAACTTACTTTGACTGGGTGTTCTTTTAAATTTACAGACATGAGAAGAGATGTTCAAGAGATCTTCAAAATGACACCTCATGACAAGCAAGTGATGATGTTCTCTGCCACTCTCAGCAAAACGATCCGTCCTGTTTGCAAAAAATTTATGCAAGATGTAATAATCTCATGGCCAATTTTTATTGAATTTGAAGTCTTCCATTATGCCAGCTTACTGCAGAAGATATCTACCTAGGTGTATAGATGTTATTGTCTAAATTGCCATCTCACTCGATGGTGTACTTTCCACATCATCTTTCCTAATGGTGATCTATATTTGGGTAGGCTAGTGTGAGTATAAGTTAGGTTTTATTCGATGGTTGCACGAGATGTGGTTCAACATCGTTTATTCATCATATCCAGTTTAATTTTCTTTGTGATAACATGAGGGAATAAAAGTGTTTAAAAGTATCGGCATACCTGAGAGAAATGGTTGCGAGTGGTTGGGGTCTGGGCTCAAAGTTTAAAGTGTCATAATTTTGTGGAAGCTTAGCTATGTAGGTATTATGAACCATATTTGGTGAGTGAGGGTGGTTGTAAAGTGATGTGCTATATCAAGTATCTTCGAGGAGACATCTGTGGACTTGAGGGATCTTCAGCCTTCTTGATAATGGATTCCTTACGATTGAGGATGCCTCTAATATGATTTACTGTGATATTTCTTCCTTACAGCCGATGGAAATATATGTTGATGATGAAGCCAAGTTGACCCTTCATGGTCTTGTCCAGGTATGGGAATCATCGTGTGGTTTCTTTGAATGAATCTTGTCATGCCTTAGGGTTTCTGAACTATGTTTGTTTGCTCCGTAGCACTACATCAAATTGTCCGAGCTAGAGAAAAATCGCAAGCTGAATGACCTTTTGGATGCTTTGGATTTTAACCAAGTTGTCATCTTTGTAAAGAGTGTGAGTAGAGCTGCTGAGCTGAACAAACTTCTTGTGGAGTGCAACTTCCCTTCAATCTGCATCCATTCTGGCATGTCTCAAGAAGAGAGGTTTGTGCTTTTGAACATTCTTCATGTATTCAAAGCTTGAAGTTTTATTTACTTTGTGCTTCTTTTTTGTTTTCATCCATTTTCTGTTTTTCTGCTCAGTCTTGTAATTTGTTGGGTGTTTTTTTCCTGCTATGTGGCAAGATGTTTTTTGATGAAATCATTATTTTCAATTTGCTTATTGTGATTGAAATCGTTGCATATTATTTTCAATTTGCTTATTGTGATTGAAAGCTGCCTACTACCTGCTACTGTTTAGATAGCTGCTAATTAAATGTCTATTTCAGAGACTTTTACTTCACTGTGTCTAAAATAGCATGAGACTTTAGTTCTTGACTTTATATATCGTGTTGGATCTTAGATAGGTGCAACTCTCCTTTGTACTCTTGTTTACTTATTTATATTTACATATTTATGGCTGGGTTATTGAGAAATTCTTATCTATGCTATTTTTGTTCTTACTGATCCCATTCTTGTTATACACTCAGTTTTTTTTTTAATTTTTAATTTTTATTTATTTATTGCAAAAATAATAATGTTGAAAACGAAGTTGATTTGTATTGTTTCTAAGCATGATAATTAAGTGTATCTTTTTTTTTTTTTTTTTTTTTTCGTATTCCACATATAGTGTTTTGTATTACTCGTTTTTTTTTGTTGCAAAAATGATAATGTTGAAAAGGAAGTTGATGTGTATTTGTGCATAATAATTAAGTGTGCATCATTTTTTTCGTATTCCTCATAGTGTTTTACAGTCCTTGCTGTCTAATTGTAAATAAGTGACCTGATGCATTTTTTCTTCTATTTTTCTCCATTTTGTCGGCCAGGAGTTTACTTCATGCGTGTTCTGAATTTGACACAATTTAAACTAATTTAGTCAGTCTTGCTTAATTTGTTACATTTTCTTTTGGAAGTATACCTACATCCTCATCAATTTTCATTACACGTTTGTTCTCCCTCATCTCCCTCTACATTGCAGTTATTTATGTAAGATATCTTGTTTTTCTTCTCTCTAAACTTGTTATAAAAGAATGTAATTGTTGCAAATTTAAGGGTATAAAGTAGTTTTTATAAAGTAGTTCTTAATTATATCCTAATGTCTTGGCAATAATGAGCTAAAAGGAGAGAATAGGATGCCTTTTCGTGTGTATGTGTGTGTATATATATGTAGGTTTTGGATCACGTTAAAATCAATTAAAGTGGTGAAAACTGAAATAGGTATACAAATTATCTAAAAGATGCACATATTCGGGTGGCAATTTTGTAAATAATTGAACATTTGCTAAAAGGTGTACATACCTGTTTAAAAGGTATACATATTTAGTTGGCATTTTTGTAAAACAACACAAACTTCTTCATTCACAAAAATTTATGCACGTTTTAAGAAAGTATGTGCACCTTTTGCCACATCATGTATATTTATGTTTGGTTTTCAATTTTCACCACTTTAATTGTTTTCATCACTTTAAGGGTCCGTTTGGTTCAGTGAGCAGGAATGGAATGGTATGCAACCCCATACCAGGATGGTATGGATTCAGAACCCCATACCAGACTAAAACTGTTTGGTTCAATCCTGTAATAGATATTCAATCCATTCACACTGTTTGGTTCAATTATGGAATGGATTCTCTGTCCAGTTTATATATATATATATATATATATATATATAGATACATACATACATTTATTAAACACACAAATACATACACACATATTATGTTGCAAATAGATAATTACCACTAATTAAAAATACTAGTTCAATACATTTTCACTCAAAATGGTGTCAATACATCTCCACACAAAAAGATTCCAATATATGTTTTTGACAACCAAACACAAAGTCTACATAATTTTATAAGTTAAGCATTTTCATTACATCACTTATCCAAGTTAGGATGAATGAGGTTGATTATAAACTCTTTCTTCCACTCATCATCTGGGCATTGGTAAAAGAGTGAGAGTTCACTTGGATTAGAGGCCAACCTCTTGGAAGCTTCCAGCATTTCAAATCTTGTCAATCCTTCTATGCGAAGCAATTCACTAACCAATTTTTTTTTTATTTGGAGCCACAACCTCCGGCTTCTTCCTTTTCCTTGCTAGTTCATTTGGAGCCTTTTCCTTTTTGCCTTTCTTTGAAGAAGGTTCACTTGGAGTTGATTGTTTTGACTGGTTGACGGACTCATTATCATCAAATTCATCGTCTTCATCACTATCACCCTTATCCAGTTCAATGGTCTCTTTCTCTTGATTCTCAACAGCTTTGACAAAAGTCTCAGATTGCACTCCAGTAGCTCAATCGGCACCAAAGATAATTGACAATTGATCATAAAATGGAAAAGGAACATTCCATAATCCTTGAGCATTTCTGTGTTGCTGAAATTAAACAAGAATTGGAATAAAAAAAAGATACGTCATTTACAATATGTTATAATTTCTAACAAATTGTAAACAAGTCAAAGTATTTGTGTACCTTACAAAATTCTTCATAAGATTGCCTTTCACAAACAATCATATTCTTTTCATTATCCCAAGAAAAACCAGAAGTGTAAAACATTTCAGTTAGCACATTATATTTATCCTTAAACCATTTGATTTTTGATTCAATATGGGGAATAGCTTTCAACCCACACTCGGGAAACTTCTCATTCAATTTCTCCTCTAACTTATTCTTGAAACCACCTTTGAAACTCCCATCAGCTTTCCATGAAGGATCAGCACTCATCTCCAACAAACCATTAATCAAACACTCTTCCTCAGATTTATTCCATGATCGCTTATTTTTCCCTCTTCCACTTTGAACAAATTGACCAACATTCATCCTATACAACAATGATATATTAAAAAAAAGATTACGAAATAAGACTATTTTCTTATTTGCAAGATAAATTAAATAATCCAATTACACCATAAAAAAATATGTCAACACCATAAAATTCGATTACATCATAAAAAGGAACACCCAAACATAAGTCCAAATAAACTAAAGAAACATTTATGTTTGGCTACTATGCCTAAGTCTCCAATTATTAAACATATTTTGTGCTAAGTTATTCTGATAAGCAGTCCAAGCATCCGTAGTAGCTATTTGAGTAATCAAATCAACTTCATCATCTAGGCCCTCATCATCACTTTCACCTTCTTCACTATCGGAATCCCAATACATTGTGTAATCTGTTGGCATATGTTTTCGAATAAGATTGTGTAATAGTACACATGCTTGAACTATACGCCCATGAGTACGTATTGGAAAGAAGGTTGGGGTCCTAAGAATACCCCACCTTCCTTTTAATAGTCCAAAACATCTCTCAATAACATTCCTTGCCTTAGAATGTTTCATGTTGAAGTACTCTTCCGCACTAATTGGTTGTCAGTCCCCCCTCTCTTTAAGGTGATATCGATGACCTCTATATGGTGCTAAAAACCCTTCACAATTCGTGTATCCTGCATCTACCAAATAGTAGGAACCTTGACATATGGAAAAAAAAATAGGTCATGACATTGCTTATTGGACTCCACAATATAAAATTTAAAATCTAAGTATGATTACCTTGCGGCACTTTTAAACCATTAGGCCTAGTAATAGCATCTCGAAGGACACGACCATCATGAGCGGATCCTTTCCAACCAGGTTGAACATATATGAACTCCAAATTAGGGTTACATACACCTAACATATTCATAGCAATAGAACCTTTCCTTGTCCGATATCTTGCTCTATCCTCACTTGGCACATGAACACTAATATGAGTGCCATCTAAGGCTCCTAAACAATTCTACAAAAAAAAGTTAAGAGGGATAAGTTTTACAATAAACAAAGTGGATAGATTTTTAAATAATATAGATGAAATTATGTTATTACCTTAAAACATTTCCATCTATCCACTTCACAATCTTCTGTTATAGGTGTCGGCTTTTTTAGCAAGTGTGTATGTAGTTTTAACACGGCAAGAAGACATCGGTGGAAGTTTCTACTAACACTTTCTCCACTTCGAAAGAAATGACTTCCAATTGTCCTATTTTTCAAATGATGTGCCAACGTGTACAAGAATATAGCTACAATCTCCTCCAAAGACATTTCGAGTGCCATTTAAACCACCGACATCTCGGACCATCTCACAAAGGACATAAAAGGTTTTTCTATTCACACGAAGTTCACTTTTGTAGACTATATCACTATCCTTGATTAGTGCATCCAAGTGCTTTTGTCTAAGGTGTTTCTTCTCACTTTTGCTATAACGTGGTCGTTCAATTTCATAAACAATTACACCCATCATACACATCACCAAGTACATGAGTGTGACGACATTGTTAACAACCATGAGAAGTACAAGTAATTCAATTTGTCTCTTCTTCCTTCTTCTTACTATGGCTAATTGAGATGGAATCATTTTTGTGAATGTATATATGCATCATCAAATTAATCTAGCAATCATTACTATGGCTAATTGACATTGTTAACAAAATGAGCATTTGCATTAATCCAATACAAACTGAGCATCATCAATTTCATAATTCAGCAATCTCCAGTATGCTCCAGTACATATGTGTAAACCCAAATCCAGTATGCATCATCAATCAGTACATCCAGTATAAACTAAAGCCATCTCCAGTACAAAAAAATTCAGCAAGCAAACCCAACTCCAAATTGCTTGAAATTAATCCAAAAACGTCAAACAAACAAAGAACAATGTGTAAAGAATCAAACTTTAATGAATTATGAGATGAATAATTGAAAACCCAATT
This sequence comes from Amaranthus tricolor, assembly GCF_026212465.1. NCBI lineage: Eukaryota > Viridiplantae > Streptophyta > Magnoliopsida > Caryophyllales > Amaranthaceae > Amaranthus > Amaranthus tricolor. Next base: position 6,697,189 of record NC_080062.1, on the reverse strand, counting down.
CCAAATTTCATACTTCTATTAAATAAAAAATAATTGAAGAACTTTTGTTATCTATGCTTATGAGCTATGGTAACTCATACTCCGGTACAAATTTGGAGGAAGTTTTTCCCGTTTACAACTTGGATTGGGTCAGGTCAAGAATCCTAGAAAATGCAAAGGCAATAAAAACTCGTTACCAATAAGCTTATCAACATGGATGTAGTTCCCATTCACAAAACAATCACACCTATATTGAACACAATTTAAGGTAAAAAAAAAAAACGCAAATTGCATAACCCAGAATGAGAATAGAAATTAAACATTAGGGTTCTAGCCAATTTTATGCATAAAGCAATAAAATAGCAAAAACCCAGAATCATAGACAAGTTATACCTCAAAACAAATTAGAAAAAAGGTACATACTTTGGAATTTCAGCGTACGGAGGAAGAACAGAGTACAGAGGAGCAGCGAAGATCAGCGGGAGCAGAAGCAGCGAAGAACCACAAGGTTGAAGGAGAATTTCAGAGAAGAACGGGAGAGGAAGATTGAAGAGCAGCAAAGAACTGTGAAACAAGGATTTTGAATTAGGGTTCTTATATGGGGGGAATGGATATTGAAACTTTGGGGGTTAGGAGGGTATGGGATATTAGGGAAAAGAATGGTATGAGAACCCTTTTGGGTATGAGATCCCAATGTAAAATTAGATAACCAAACATTGGAATGGGTTGTCATACCATTCCATACCCATAAAAATAACCAACCAAACACACCCTAATTGTTTTCACTTGATCCTGCCTCTCTCTCTCTATATATATATGTGACAAGTGCTTTGATTTTTTCTTAGTATGTCATATCTCCCAAATTGGTTCACTTCATACAGATGGAAGTATTATAATCCATGTAGTTGAAGTTCTTGCCTCTGGGTGATGTAATTTCATCCTTATAATCCATTTTCACCCCTTGTTCTGAATAAGTCAACCCAAGATTTTTTTTGTTTTTGCTGTTTTTCTTATTTCCGTTGATACATCATTTTCCTTTTGTCATGGGTTCCTTGTTTCACCACTGTTTAGGAGTTTAATTTTATCTGTGTTGTGAGATAACTTTTTCCTGTAGTTCTTGATGGTTCTCTGTTTCTTCTCTGATATAGTCAATGCCTGGTTCTTTTCATTGTAATTTTTAGGCTTGCTCGATACAAGGGATTTAAAGATGGGAAGCAAAGAATCCTAGTTGCAACAGATTTAGTAGGCCGAGGAATTGACATTGAAAGAGTTAATATAGTTATTAATTACGACATGCCAGACTCTGCAGACACATACTTGCATCGGGTTGGAGAAATTATTTCAGTCCTTTTTCTCCCAAAAAATCTGATGTCTGTTTGCTTATCACTTGTTGATTGCTCCTTTGTATTGCTGCAGGTTGGCAGAGCTGGCAGGTTTGGAACTAAGGGGCTAGCCATTACATTTGTTGCCTCTGCTTCTGATTCTGATGTTCTAAATCAGGTTGGAATTTTGCTTTGATAAGTTTATTTGGATGTTTATACTGTGGAGTGCTAAGGTTACAAAAAGGGGAACATTTCTTTGTATATCATAAGTAATAAGTTTTCAATATTAGCATCAGGCATGTATAGTTAGGATTTATTGCAGAGCTGACAAGCAACGTTGCACTGTAATTTAAAAACTAATGAGATGTATAGATATTTTAAGTGATAGATAAAATGAAATTGTAATTGTTAAGGGTATGGATCTAAAGAAGATTAATCTGACAAAGCACAAATATTGCCTTGTTTAGCCTAAGTCATACTTTAATGATTTTTTACAGGTCCAAGAGAGGTTTGAGGTGGACATCAAAGAGCTTCCCGAGCAAATTGACACCTCCACATACAGTATGTCCTCATTAAACCTAGATGTTTCTTTGATTTACTAAAATTGCACTTTATCTGATATTCTGCTTATGACTTCCTTTCTATTTCATTTTATTTGTGGATTCTTGCAACTGTTCGCAAACTCTGTTATGTCTTATGTTATGTGTATATTAAGACTGAGACATTGTAGTGGATTTGTGATAACCATGATGCATTATCTGAAATTGTTTAGCCTGTCTTTCCAGTTGCAGTTGTCTTTTCATGATTGTTTTTCTTATCATGTTAAAAACAAGCTTTAGTTTATTGAAAATGTACACATTGCAATTCATTTATCTTGTTTGTTCCTTGATTGTCTGCCATGCTTGTATGTACTTGTGTTGTGAAGGGGTATGCCAGATTCCATGTTCGTTGAGCTGTATATTTGGGTATCCTGAAAATAAGATTTTATAATAATAGAACTTCATGAGTTCTTATTACATACTATTGATGGTTCATGTCAGTTACACTTGTATAGCAACTACTATTCATTGATCAATTTACTTTTTTTTTTGTGTAGTCAAGTAGAATTTTGTTTGATTTGTTTCAATGCATATTTTTAAAACATCAACTATTTATAATTTTTTAAATTTAAAATTTAAATTATATATGCGAAACTAAAGATACTTGGGTTAAAGATATTAAGGGTCAGAGTGTGCTTTGGATAGCGTTGAATTAAACAAGATGCATAACAACTAATATGAACTTGATGATTTGTTTTGGCAATTGATTCTATTTTAATGTTGATTTTGGTTTTTGTTTTTTGGTTTGATTCGTTCCTCTATATTTTGATGTTTAGATTTTAGTTTTTGATTTGTGTTTAGCATGCCTTTCGACACTTGGAGGTTGAAAAGTTCTACTGTTGGTCTGATAGTTGGGAAGATGTGTGTACTATTTTGTTCTTCTCTTGGGATATTTATAGTTTTGTGGATGTGTTTTATGGAGCATTCCACTTGTTTTTTATTTGCTATTGCTTGTGGATCAATTTATATGGTGGGTGACTGGGTGCTGCTAGGGGATAATGCAGTGATGTATAGAAGAGTGGTGGTGGTGCAAGGGAATAGTGTAGTGATGATTCACAGGAGAATGGGGAGAGGAAAATAATTTTTCCCGAATATGGAAGAATATTTCTGTACGTACCTGTTGGCTAGGGTTTTTATTAGCCTTCAACATGGGAATTGGATCGTATCATCAACGCTTGTCCACTACCAGCACCGAGTAATGCGCCTCAGCCCTTGACAAATATCATTCTACATTTCTATCTTAATCCTCTTAGCCACCTTTAGTTATCATCCTGCTAAGGGATACTAATAGTATCAGATTTTTCTTTGTGTTTTCTATTGCTCATTATCTTTAGTCTAACCATAATCCAAATCATAGCATTTTGCCTTGTATCTCAAGTTCCTATCCTGAATTTTGTGAGTAGCATTGTTTTTGTTCTCTTAATTTTGTTCTCCCGCTTAGGCAATAAAAGCAAAACAATGTATTGCTTCATAAATTGAGAGTCTCATGTTGGTAGGCAATTCAATGTTTTGTTTCATAAATTGAGAATCTCACATTGGTATTAGAATTACTAGCTTCATGAATTGCATTCTATCTTAAACTGCTACAACAAATAATGGTTTGCAGTTCTTGATAAACCATTAAAGCAAATAGTAGTTTACCCTGCAAGACCACACGTTTTATGTTTCACAATGAGATAAAGATTCATAACTTATTGGTTCATGGAATATATCTGATTATCAATCGAATTTTCTTTGCAGTGCCGTCCTAAGATAGGTACACCACACTAGCAAAGCTTATGGTTGCATGCGGTGGAAATATCTCCGAGAAGATGGTGGACGGAATTAGAAGTATGTGCGGTGGTTTTTGCTTTGCTGAAGCTGTTGAATTCAGCAGTTTTTTTGTTGTCTTGAATTTCTGAAGGCATTGTAGACTCAAGTAATGGTATTGGTAGTTTTCCTATTGTCAGAATGCTCAACTATTGTGTTAATTTTAGAATGTTGTAGCTGTTATGTCTTATCAACTTTTGTGGATATATGTAGAATGTAGACATGATGGCTAATGCAGAAAAAAACTCATCTTAAAAGGTTTAGGAGTATCGGATTGTATTGATCTTTAGTGTCTTGAGAAAGTGAGCTTTATTCTATTTGTGCTGAGTTTCTCTTTTTGTCCATTTTGATACTGAACGTGATATTGTCCCTTAGACAATGTTACTATAAATAGCAAATTTAAAGAGACATAATTGTACAAGAACATAAGGATTTGAGGCTGTTTGCTTGTTGGTGGTTTTAGAGATGTTTGGTAAAATTAATTGAGTTTAGTTTAGAAATAGTGTTCTAAGTAGTCAAAATTTAATGTGAGTTACATATGGTAATTTCTTTTTAATTTTGGTTGAAAGTATGGTTTTTCAGCTTACCTAAAATATGTTTAAGTGTTTTTGTTTTGATTGTTGCTTGCTTTGACGTTATATTTTTGGCGGTTTATTGTTTGCTAATTGATTGTGTTGATTCGATAATAAATCTTAATTTGGGGAATTAATTTGTTTCGGTATAATTTTTGCAACTTCAATTTTACCGATTTGGTATAATTTTTGCAACTTTAATTTTACCGATTTGTTGTAATTGTCAATTGTTTTAGGTACCCTTTACCTCATCAACAAGCCTTTTGTTTTTTCAATTAGTAAAAAATTAAATAAAATGCCAATCAAATATAATAAATAAATTCTAAAAAATAAAAAATTTAACACAAAATTTAAATTATTCATTGGCAACCATTAGTAATCATAAATTTGATATTTAAATTTATAAATTTAGTTTTACTTGAATATTTAAGCTAATAACTATAGGATTACCTTTCTATTAATTTAATTTTTTTGTCCTTTTAATATAAAAACTCATAGTCAAGTATCACCTAATATTTCTAACTTTATTTGACTGAATTTATATTTTATTGATTTGAACTTATTTTTTCTAATTATTTTTCTATCCCATTGAAATTGTTAAATTTCATATTTATATGAGAACTTTTTAAGAGAAATATACTATATAGCAATCTTAATAGGATTTGAAAGTAAGATTTATTCTATTGTGATTCGTGAGGGGTTCAAATGAACATGTTACAAAATGTACATCTCTTCGTTGATTTGCATCAAAGAGAAAGATAATAATTTTAAGAAAGTGATAATAAATGAAGAAAGAGAACGAATTCTGTGGATGAAATTCAAATAGAGTTAAAATGTATAGATAAGATTAAAAGAAAGTGGTGGGCGGTGAGCCATTGTCTAAAATTAAAAATGATGCAAATTAAGTGGAACAGACCAAAATAAAAAATGTTGCAAATTCAGTGGGATGCAGGAAATAGGAATCTCGAGAATTTCATAACTCTTTTTCAATTAATTTTTTTAAGGAAAATTTGATTTCAAAGGTACGAACTTTGTCTCTTCTGCTTTTAAAGGTTTGAACTTTCATTTATTTTTTTTAGGTTCGAACCTTTGGGTGCCTCCGCTTTTAAAGGTTCGATTACCTTTTACCAGTTGAAATGGTATTTTTCATCCTTTTTTTCCCTTCTTTCTTCTTCCATCTTGTACTGGTGATCCCCTCCTTCTTTCTTCACCATTTTTCAATCCCTAAACTTTCTATTTCTTCACCATTTTAAGAAACTAACGAAGAAATCCAGGTACTAGTGATGCCATCTTTCTTCAATTATCGTTCCTTTGAAGAAGAAATCAAGGAAGAAGGATTTGAAGAAACTAACAAAGAAATCCAGGACACTGTAAATGTAGTTTTGAAGATTTTTATTGAGTATTTGTTAATTTTGAAGATTTTTATTTTCTGAAATATTAATTGTTTGCCATCTTTTTTCAAATGGGTATTTGTTTGTCATCTTTCTTTAAGTGCGTATTTGTTAATTTTAAAGATTTTGAAGATTGCTCTTTTATGAAGTTTTTTTTTACCATGGTCTGTTCATCATCTTTATTTTTTCTCCTTTCCTATCTTTTATAACTTCAATTGGATATTTATTTGTCATCTTTCTTTCCTTTTCTTTCCTCTCTTTTATAACTTCAAGATTTGAAGATTTCTGTTTTAGAATTGGGTTTTTACTGATTTTATAGTCCATTTAAGGTTTTTTATTTTCAGAGTTTTTCTTAAGTTCTCACATCTTTTCCCCAGGTTTGCTCAATTTCTGTTCTTATTCTTTGATTTTGAATAATCTTGAGCTTCAAAAGGTCTATTTCTCATAATTGCTGTTGCTTGCTAATGTTACTGATTGTTTATTCATCCTGTTTTTGTAGGTGTTGTTGCAATTTCATGTTTTTGAAGAATTTGTTTTAAAGATTTATAATTTGTTATTTATTGGGTTTTTTTAAGATCATCAAACAAGAAAATATCATCCTTATGGTGAAGATGCCATTGTTGAGGGATGAAGAAGACTTGGCCGAGTACAAAAATCAGATGCAGAAAACAAAGGGAAGAAGGTAACCTGATATTCTAGGTTACAAAAACCGGAGGAACCTTTAAAAGCGGAGGCACCCCAAAGTTCAAACCTTTAAAAAATAAAGGGAAATTATCAATGGTGCCCTTGTACTATTGAAAATTACAATGGTACCGAACTGCATTTCAGTGGTACCCCCAATTATATGGTAATTACAACCGTGACCTTAATGATGAATTTTCCGTTAAATGTCCGTTAAATTTGGAATTTAACCTAACCATGGTTAGTTTCTTCATCTTCTTCCCTTTTCTCTTTCATGGCTGCTCTTCTTCCATGGCAGCTCTTCTTCCATGGTTAGTATGGAATTACAAATTGCAGGAATTTGAGTTCAGTTCTTCAATTTCCATAGTGAATACCCAAGAATAAATGGAAAGACCAAAAGCTTCCATTTTTCGAAAAAGAAAAAAATGAAATTAGAAAAGGCTTAAGGCTTTTGCATTTATAATCTGGAATTTTTTTCGATTTATCGAATTTCAATATTCAACATTTCGGTATGAATGAATTTGCAATTTATATTGAGCAAATATATAGGGATTGAACAATTGAACCAAATATGGTAATTATTTTGCCCACTTTTTTAAATATTTTATTTGAATTGTTTGAAGATGATGAAGGAGGGATTGAGACCCAACTTTTCTTCCATTTTCTAATTTGACCGTTGAAGATTATTGGTGTTCCATATTAGCTTGACATCTGATGGTGAAGAAGGAGACCGATCGACGGTGGGTTTGTCGACGACTCTTTGATATTTTATCATTTAATTTATGCAACTTTTGTTGAAATTTTGATATTTTTTATTTTTTAATGTTATTCAATTTCTGGGTTTCAATTTTAGCAATTTTATGGGTTTAATTTATATAATTATTTGGGGTTTAATTTTTACATTTTTCTGCACTTTTTAATTTTTAGGTTCTTAGTTTATCCTAATTTGTCTATTTATTCTTGGGTATTCACTATGAAAATTGAAGAGCTGAACTCAAATTGCTGCAATTTACCCAAAAGTGAAAAAATACAGATTAAAAGAAAGACAAAGAATTTACCCAAAAATGGCATGAACTAAATTAGGGTTCATGTTTTACAATTTCACATTTTTTTTGAGGAATTAGCAACCCCATGGAAGGATTACACTGAATTTAATGCCGAGAAATTAGCTAATTTTCAGAAATTTAATGCCGAGAAAGAGCTTGTACTGGAATTAGGATTACACTGAATTAGAAGGAATTGTGGGGTTTTGTAAGTGTATTTCAAATGCAAAGATTCAAAGACTAATTCCATACTAACCATGGAAGAAGAGCTGCCATGGAAGAAGAGCAGCTATGAAAGAGAAAAGGGAAGAAGATGAAGAAACTAACCATGGTTAGGTTAAATTTCAAATTTAACGGACATTTAACGGAAAATTCATCATTAAGGTCACGGTTGTAATTACCATATAATTGGGGGGTACCACTGAAATGCAGTTCGGTACCATTGTAATTTTTCAATAGTACAAGGGCACCATTTATAATTTCCCAAAAATAAATGAAAGTTTGAACCTTTTAAATCGGAAGAGACAAAGTCATACCTTTGAAATCAAATTTTCCTCTTTTTAATCATTTCAATTCCACAAACTTAATTTCATTAAAACTTGAAAAATAGAACAAAATGATGAATATATTAATGAGTTAGACATGAGACTTGAGGTGAAACAAAATCTTGTTTTCCTTGGGCATTTTCACAAAACGCAATGGTTTGATTAACCGAAGGATTTGAAGAAGTAATGTTAATATTTTCCATTAAAATGCTGGTGCAGGGTATCGAACTGCTGCAATTTAGAGTTATAGCCGCCATGCTTGATGAACTTCCATGGAAGCCTTTATATGTCACGCTTTTAATCTCCACGGCCGATTTCTTTCGTATGTCAAGAGAAAAAAAAAAGGAAAAGAAATTAAAATTACATTACAACAATATTTCATTATCCCGATAACTTATAAATTAAATAGCTCTGATCTCACGTAGGTGGGATTTGAGACTTGAATATGATAGAATATATAGTGTATCCATTTGTTACCTTTTAATCGAATTATTTTCTTGATAAGGTACCAAAAATCAATGTTACGGATTTGAATCTCATCTACCTTTTTTTCAAGTGTAATTCTTAATGACAAGCATGAGGTACCTAAGGGTTTTCGTATGAGTGAACATGATATAATGAAATATATAACATGTATTAGGGCTTCAACATTAGTTATGGTTGATTTGACTTCTTGGCATGACCCTTTAAAATGGTATCAAAGAGAAAACAAATTATTTTCAAAAAAAATGTAAATATTTGGTAATAAATAAAGAGTTATGTAAATAAAATTAAAAAAGAGTTAAAATGAATGGATGTAAGTAAAAAAATGGCGAGTCATTATTAAAAATAGAAATTATATAAAAAAAGTAAAATAACCCAAAATAATTATAATTCTATAAGTATATGATCAACTTTCATTTTTATCATACAAAATATGTCATTAATTTATACGCCCTAGCTCCTGTCTAATATTAATTAATACTCATGTGTTCTCTTTGAATTGCATCAAAGAGAAAGTGGGTAAATTTTTAAAAAAAATGATAATAAATGAAGAGAAAGAGTAAATCATGTGGATGAAATTGAAAGAAAGTTAAAATGTAGGGATGAGATTAAAAGAAAGTGGTGGGTCATTATCCAAAAATAGAAATGATGCAAATTAAATGGGACGGACCAAAATGAAAAATTATGCAAATTCAATGGGACAGAGGGAGTACACCCTAGCTCCCTTCTAATACTAAATTCCTATTTTTTTTTACAATATTAATCAATTAGTTTTAATTTATATAGTATTATTTATATTGTATATGTTTAACATAGTCAAACAATTTTTTTTAGTTAAAGATATTAAAGGTTGTCCGATTGAATAATTATATTGGATGAAGTGAAAAACAAAAGAAAAATTAATTATAAGGCAAAAGGAGCGTGTATATTTGAGTATCTAATAGAAGTATTATTATGTATCATATTCATTAAACTAAGATATATTAATTTGAGTAGCTAATATATGTGATATATTGATTAAATATTACATTAATAAAAAATAGATGAATGACTTTGAAAGAGAAAAATATATAGGTGTTAAATAATATTTTTTTGAAATGAGTGTTAAATAATACTCCCTCCTATTCAACTTAGGAGTCCCATTTGACTTTTTACGGATTTTAAGGAGAGTCAAACGTGGGACCCTAAGGGTAGGAAAGAGAGTGGTATTATGGGTTTTTTAATGTAAGGGAGGAAAATTAGTATGGGTAATGGAGGGTATAATTGAAAATAAGATAAAGTTACTAAGGGCATAAAAGTCAAAAATCCATACTGTCATGGTATCACTTATCTAATTTATTTATTTATTTAAATTATTAATGTCATATTACCATAATACCCTTTTACCTTTTATATTGACCATGACTTTTTATTCAATGGACTTTTCTTGAATTCTCCAAATTCCTTAGTTGGCCCATGAGCAAGTGACCCTCAAAATACCATAACTCCCTCCAGGAAAGTAACCTCCAGATTGACCCAACTTCCCATTCATCCCTCATTACTTGGTTCTCCTTCTTCCAAGGCTGGTAACTGCCCACTACTTCCATGATATTCAACCTCCTCTCTGAAATAACTTCCTTCTTCACCATTATAAATAGGGACAACCATCAAAGAGGAAGGGATCATCTAAAAAATAACCCTCTTAATATCTCTACTCACACTACATTTCATTAGTCTACCCACATACAAGTCATCTCAACCCAAATATCTCTGCTCTTGCATTCAGTCTATAATCATTTTGTTCATTAGATCTCACATCTTTGTTCTAACTTGAGCGTCGGAGGGGTTTTCCTGGAGATCACCCCCGGACAAGGCTAACGCTTTGTGTTGCAGGAATTCAGGTCGCTTCCTTCCACGAATCGCCGCTCCTGATAACGCTTCTACTAACGATATTTCAAGTGTTTTCCACTTCCTCGTTTCATTACCGAAACACATACCAAAAATAGAAATGGGACAATTAAGGTGACTTGACCATAAAAGAAAATGGGACACATAAGTTGAATAGGAGGGAGTACTAGTTTTATGACTTATTTAATTAGTCGAATTTTAGATTTTAATCACATATGAGAACTTTTTATCCTAAATGTTTTTTTATAACAGGTTAGACTAAGAAAACTGAGTAAATTAAATGAGAATCGAACAGCCATAACATTTTCTAACAAGTGATACTTGCTTATTAATCAATACAAAAATCATTTTTCTGACCTAAATGTTTCAGAATAACTGAAGGAAAAAAGATTGTTAGATAAAAATCAAATCTAAGACCTATATTAAAAAGTGATATTTAATTTTCGTTTGAGACAAAACCCGATTTTCTAACCTAAATGTTCAAATAATGGAACATAGGAGTTTTAACATGTTAAATGTAGTACTAGTTTTCTTAAATAGTTTATGCATCCAAATTCCAAATGTTTTCTTAATTAAGACAAAGTTCAATTTTCTGACCTAAAATATTTCAGAATAAAAATGATTAGATGAGAATCAAAATTACACAAAGTTTTACCTGATTGGGACAGCCACCAGGACCAAAGCAATAATATTGATCAATGATAATTGGGTTTTTTACATCTATAAGAGGGATATCTTCAAAACTAATATTTCTTGCATAACCTGATCCACCCTGTGTAAACAAATTACATAAAATAAAACCATACTTTTCGAAAATACAAATAAATTAATTAATTATTTTTGATAATATTAGAAAATGGACCTGCCATGTCTTGATTCTAGCACCATTTGAACTTCCATTAAAAGTACAATTTCTTACATAAATTTGTTCAACCTTGGCCATTCCTCCATTTTTTCCCAAGCTTCCAATACTTCATAAATAAATAAATAAATAATTTATGTGTATCTAAATTCACTAAACACATAAAAAAAAAAAACAAAGAAATGTTAAAACATGAAAATTAGACTTTCAAATACTATGGAAATATAAAATAAACTTCAATTGTGCTAGGAAAAATATTACTCCTTAATCCCTTCAAAAATAATACTGATAGTGATATTAAAAAAAAAAAATCAGATTAATAGCAATCTCAAATCATAAAGGGACAATTGATCACAAACCTTATTCCGTGACCTGGTCCACACATAATCCCAGTAATATTAATCCTTGATGTCCCATCTCCTATTGCTATACAATCATCACCTAATTATATGATTAAAGATTAATAATTCATATTAAAGAAAAATTTATAGAAAAAATTAACATTAATAATTTAATTTTTTTACCCATTTACTGTAAATTATCCTAAATTTAAATTATTTTCTTATAATCAAATCTTTGTCTTAGTTCACTATCAGCATATAAAATGGAAACGTTGACAATAACAAAATAATGGGAAAAGGTTGGATTATTAGACTAAATACAAAGGTTGAATTATTAAAAAAGAATTTAAAGGTGATATTATTTACAATAAATGGGTTAAAAGTTGAATTATTAATTTAAAATTTTCATAACTCATATAATAAAACAATATTCATGAAATTGAAATAAAAAAAAAACCTGTTCCAATATTAGAATCAGTAATTTGAACTTGAGTTGAATAACTAATGTCAATTCCATCAGTGTTTTCACTGGTTTCTGGAGCAATTATCTGAAGATTTGATAAAATAGAATTGTTGCAAGAATTAATTGCTAAATGGGGTCCTGGACTGTCTTTATTTGTTATTCCTTTTAATTGAAGCCCATTGCAATTTTGAATTGCTAAAACCTGTAAATTAGCTCAAAATATTAGCTAAAAGTATTGGCTTAGTCAAAAGTATTAACTGAGTTGACTATCTGCTAAAAGTATTCGCTAATTTACTAGCCGTTAAACTAGCTATTCAACTTTAATGTTGGCTTGGTTTATTAGCGAAAAACAACTCAAAAAAAAAAAAACCCACCTATTATATTTGCTAAAAATAAAACCATTTATTGTTTATAGATCTTCAAAGCTCCTTATAAATCAAGCAATTAAGAATAACCAGTAGTTTTGTATATTTTCAGCAATTGTACCGAACAAATAAGCTTATTCAAAATTAACATAATTGAATTTATTTTCATCGAATTAAACAAAAATTAATTTATTTTTGATAATTTCTCGTCAAAGAAAGTTAAAGTTTTGGCCTATAGGTTAAAGCCTTAGAGGGCCAAAAATGTTATCTAAACAAAAAAACTACGTGGGACAAGATTTGATCACAAGCCTTTAGTATGAAAACTATACACGTCTTAACTACTAAACGGTAATTATTTGCTATAATAGTTAAACAATATTTACTTTTATATAATAACCTAAAAATTTTTAGTTGACTTAAACTCCATTTAAAGCAAAATGTCAAAAGTAAGTTTAAAAAAAAAAAAAAAAGAATGAAAAAAACCATTAATTTGTATAACACATTCTAGGAATAATTGTTCTCTCCACTTTAAAACAATACATCGAATATATGTGTAATCAAAACAAAAATTAATGAGGTGATTAGAACAGTTCCTAAATAACTTTATGTAAAGGTATAGATGAGTTTTAAGTGTAATTACCCTGGGATGGTCGCACACATCATCCTGTAATTAATGATCAAGAGTTTAATTAGTCTATATATGTTGATGAACTAATGCAATATGTAACATAAAAATACTTACCTGTTTGATAGTCGGTATTAAATGATGGTACTGGAAATATATAGTTAATGTAATTTTAGTTTGAAAATATCTTGACAATTTTAATGGTTAATACTCGTTATTTTTCAATCATCTTATTTTCTTCATAAAATTTATTTCAATACATTACCATTTAAAAAGGTAGTATTAGATACTGTAGAAAAAAAGGTGGTGTTAGGTGTTAATAGAAAATTTTAAATTTTTTATGATTAAAATTTTGTTATCATAGGCGACAAAAGTCATTTCTATTACCACTTTTTAGTACCAACAACTATATGGACCCGTTATAGTTTATAAAACAGTGTTTCGTCTCAATCAAGTTGTTATAACATTATGTTTTATCTAGAGTTTTTTTATGTAGAAATATAACAATCTGACTGAGACGAAGGAGTAATTTTAGCTTTTAATTGAGAAGACATACGATTTGAGCATCATGAATAGAGGAATCATGATCATCATCATGATTCCACCAAGTAGAGCCTTTGCCATTAAGCAATCCTGATCCATCTATAATGAGGTTTTCAATGTCTTTAAAAACTATCCATGAATTAGCTTCACAATTTTTCCATGCATCGCGGCTATCCGGTGCCCAAAGTGTTCCTTCTATCTGTCATTAATTAAGGACAACAATTACTAATAACAACGACTCGTGTTTGAGAGAGTTTGAGAGAATGGTGTTGGAGTATATAAAATATTCGGAGGCTTCAATAATATCAGAAGCCAACGTGATAAGAGGTCATGGGTTTAAATCTCAACCACCCCTTATTTAAAGTGGAATATTTAGCTCCAGCTATGATGAAGTCCTGTGCTGCATCCACACTTCTAGCCCAATAGACTCTCGTGTGAGGGGGTGTGTTATAGTATATAACATATCTTGGGGCTTCAACTATAAACTTAAACTTTTAGTTGAGTTGGTTGCTTGACAAACTTATTCTTTTGTTTGAATTGTTTCTTAACAATTGAGTCAAAGCTAATTATTTTAATTGGTAAAGATATGCGAAGTTCATAACATTACTTTGAGATCTTTCAGAAAAACCAACATCACTAAAAGTTATGCTTATGGATCTATAATTGAGGCGTTAAAATATATATATTATACTATGCTCCTTACATGAGAGTCGTATAGGCATAAAATCTCCTTTATATTTAGGATTAATAATTCCACTTGAAAAACAACAGTATATGAAAGCTAACTTATGATTTGAGGCTTTAAGACATATTATGTATGAAAAATGGAAAAAACGTTTAGGGTTTTGACTAAGGCTGAATACAGTTTGTATTATTTTTTTTTGAAGAGTTACAAGTATGGTTTATATACACTAATCACCGTTCTAATCTAGGAAGGAAAAATAAAGACTAAATAATATAATTCCTAAATTACAAAATATTCTGATTTTCTATAATATATTCTGATTTCCTATACTCCCTCTCAAGTTAGGTCGTATGGTTCAGCGAGACCTAACTTGCATATAGCACTGTCAAATGATTCCGAAGAAACTGCTTTGGTGAGAATATCTGCAAGTTGTTCCTTTGAACGAACAAACGAAAGATTGATGATCCCTTCCTCGAGTTTCTCTTTGATGAAATGCCGATCAATTTCAACATGTTTTGTGCGATCATGTTGCACTGGATTACCGGAGATGCTGATGGCTGCTTTATCATCACAAAAGAGATTACAAGGCCCTTTCTGTAGAAAGTTTAATTCTCCTAGAAGCTTCCTAATCCATAGTACTTCGGTGATACCCTTCGCAGTTCCCCGAAATTCTGCTTCTGCACTAGACAGTGCTACTACTTTTTGTTTCTTACTTTTCCAAGTGACCAAATTTCCCCCGACAAGGGTGAAATACCCTGATGTTGATTTTCTGTCATCTCTATCACCAGTCCAATCTGCATCTGTATAGGCTAGGAGATCCAAATTATCATTTTTACCAAACAGGAGTCCTCTGCTACTTGTACTCTTCAGATACCTCAATATTCGCATTACAACAGTCATATGTTGAACTTGTGGCTTGTGCATGAATCTGTTGACGACACCAACTGCATATGCGATATCAGGTCTAGTGTGAGAAAGATAAATGAGTTTCCCTACCAATCTCCTATAACGATCCTGATCTGTCGGTTTCTCCCCTGCAATAATTTGTAACCCATGGTTTGCTGCGATGGGTATGTCTGCTGGCTTACAGTCAAGCATGCCAATCTCTGCCAAGAGATCTATGATATACTTCCTTTGACTAATGAAAATTCCCCTCTTTGATTGTAGAACCTCAATACCAAGAAAGTATTTTAGACTTTCGAAGTCTTTCATATCAAATTCACCTGACAGTTTTCCCTTTAATTCCCGTATCTCATCTGCATCATCACCCGTGATCACCATATCATCCACGTAAATGATTAAGCAAGTAATCAGATCTTTTCTTTTCTTGAGAAATAGTGTATGATCTGAATTACTTTGTTTGTACCCGAACTTCTTCATAGCAAATGTAAACCTCCTAAACCATGCACGAGGAGATTGCTTGAGGCCATATAGAGCATTTTTGAGTCTACACCCTTCTCTTAGACTGTATGTTTCCGAGAACCCTGGGGGAGGTTTCATGTACACTTCTTCTTCTAGTTCACCATGTAAGAATGCATTTTTCACGTCGAATTGATGTAAGGGCCAATCTTTATTTGCTGTAATCGAGAAAAGAACTCGGATAGTATCAATCTTTGCTACTGGTGAGAATGTCTCAGAATAGTCTACACCATATGTTTGAGTGTACCCCTTTGCTACTAGTCGAGCTTTGTAGCGTTCGATGGTTCCATCTACATGGTATTTGATAGTAAACACCCATTTGCATCCTACTGCCTTTTTCCCTTTAGGTAGCTCACATTTTTTCCAAGTCTTATTTTCCATCAGGGCCGATATTTCCTCCTCCATTGCTTTCTTCCACTTAAGATCCTGAAGGGCCTCTTCAACATTTCTCGGTATTTTATTGGAGTACAGAGAGATGTTAAAGGCTAATGTTGTCTGAGCTAAGGATTCAACATCGTTTCGGTCTATAGGGTATCGAGATCTTTTTGCTTCATAATCTGGATCATATCTTTTTAGAGGAACACCCCTTGTACTCCTTGGAGGTAACTCATACCTGTTAGACAACTCAGTACTTTGTTCATTATTAGTTTCAACATCGGATTCTGCATCTTCAGTCGTAACATTATCAATCATTACATTATGAGAAATATTACCAATTACCTCAGGAGATTTAAGAAAGTCAAGATGCTCAGGAGCTGGAGTGAACTGAGGAGTAGGAGAATGAACAATCGTTTCAGAGGCAGTGTCGGTGGTGTAACCTACTTGCTCTTTTGGGTCTATCCTACTAGGAAATATGAGCCAACTTAGATCCTCACTATGGTTCTCCCCTTGAGATCGAAGCTGGGAAAAGTAGTAGGAGTCCTCAAAGAACTCACAATCTAAAGTCACATACATCCGATGGACATGGGATCAAAGCATCTGTACCCTTTTTGGGTGGTTCCGTATCCCAAAAACACACATTTGACAGCACGGGGTTCAAGCTTGGTCCGTGTTCGTGTGGGAAGATGAACATGCACAACACACCCAAATACTCGAGTGGGAAGAGAATGTGAAGAGGGAACATCAAGGTGGGTTTTAAGAGTGTTTAGGGGGGTTTGGAAGTGTAAGGCTTTGGTAGGAAGGCGATTGGTTAAGTAAGTAGCAGTGGCAAGAGCTTCTAGCCAATATGATGCAGGAACCCGAGATTCAAACATGAGGGAGCGAGTAATTTCAAGAAGGGTTCGGTTTTTTCGCTCAGCGACACCATTCCGCTGAGGGGTATCAGGGCATGTAGTTTGGTGTATAGGCCATGATCATTAATAAATTGTTTCATGTTTAGATTGACATATTCCCCCCATTATCAGAACTGAGAATTTGAGGCTGAGTGTGAAACTGGGTAACAATCATGTTATAGAAGGTAACAAAAACATCAAAGACTTCAGATTTGTGTTTTAAAACATATACCCAACTCATACGAGTGCAATCATCAACAAAGAGAACAAAATATGAAAAACCATAAGAATTGAAAACAGGAGCTGGGCCCCATACATCAGAATGCAATAGCACAAAAGGTTTATGAGTACGGGATAAGCTAGGAGAATACGAATGTTTGTGACATTTTGCTAACGCACAAGATTCACAATTCAAAAAATTATTACAGCTATGAAGTGATGGAACAAGACGTTTCAAATAACAAACTGATGGATGTCCAAGACGTTTATGCCATATCCTTAGTTGGTGATTAGAAGATCCATGAGCAAGCGATGTATGACCTTTGTGACCCGCCTCATCCACATAGTATAATCCTCCTCTCTCAGTACCACGCCCAATGATCGCTCCTATTTGAGCATCCTCCACAGTACAACCATTAGATGTCATGAGAACAGTACAATTTAATTCCTTAGTTAACTGACTAATAGACAGGAGTTCATGAGTTAATTTAGGAATTAAAAGACAATTTTTAAGATGTAAAGACGGGGAAATATCGATTGGTCTAGCTTTAGTAACATCAACAAATTCACCATTGGCAGTTTGAATTTTATGGCGAGGAGTATGTGTGAAAGAGAGGAGATCAGTTGGTTCATATGTCATCGTGTCAGTCGCCTCACAATCAAAAATCCATGTCGAATTTTTTTGCTCACATAGTAATCCCTTATTGTTATTTAAGGTGGAATGGATTTATTTATTTGGTGGGTTGAGGTGTGGGGGTATCCGAGTATTTGGGTGGGAGTAGGGTTATTAGTGTCCCTATAAAAAGAGCTAATTTTGGTAATACCCCACCGCTCCTGTCTCTCTCCTGACCCTGCTTTCTCTCTTTCCTCCTGTTTTTCGCCATTATTAGAGTCCTTTCCAGACTCTTCTTTGCTTCCATGACTGCTGGTTTATTTTCCCGTACTACTTGCATTACCTGTCAGATTATGGAGATCGACGGTGGGCTCTTGAGGTGTTTGCTGGTTGTCGAAAAACTCAGTAGCAAGGTGAGCCTTGCCGCCGGTACGGGAAACCGTGGCCTTGGTGGCGGCTCTCCGGTGCTTATGTTCTTCCCACACTCCGGGTACCATATTAGCTTGAAACATCCTTCTTTTGTGTGCTTTGTACCTCCACAGTGAGTACACTTAAGGTGGGTCCGATCTCCATTATCATGCCAGAATGAAGTTTCTGACCGGCTTTTGATGGCAAGACCTTTACCGATCTCTGAAGGACTCGTTCCTAGTGATGAGGTGGTACCCATGATACCACGTCGTGCTAGTTCTCGACGTATCATGGCGTACGCCATTTTGATTGTGGGTAAAGGATCTTGATTTAGCAAATCACGACTTTCTTTATCCAGATTTTCGTTTATGCCAGCCAAGAACTGATAGAGCTTCTGTCTCTGGATAAATGAATTAAATTGTGTGATGTCCTCAGAACACTTCATCGGATTTGGCATCCGACGATCGATTTCCTTCCACAGTGTATTGAGTTTGCCATAATACACTTCAATTGATTCATTGTTCTGTTTGAGACTTGCTACTTTACTGCTTAGGTCAAATATTTGTAACTCGTCCCTTCCCCTACTCAGGAGAGTCTCGATCCCTTTCCAGAGATCCCATGCCGTAGTGTAATCAAGAAATTGATTCACTAGATCTGAGTCAATATTGCCTATAATCCATGATAAAACAACCGAGTCCCGTTGTTTCCATTGTAAGTAATTTGAGGCTGTGGGTTCCGGAGGGGCGTCGATGATGTGATTGAGACGTTCCCTTCTTTCGATTGCAATCTGAATGAGTTTACACCATTTGGTGTAATTTTGGTATGTTAATTTTTCGGCTACTCGAAGGTAAGTTGATTGTGGTTCACTTGTGGGATTATTCTGTTTGGTAAGCTGTTGAAAGTATTGGAACATTTGTTCCATTTGTACAACTGATATAAGTTACTGGTTGTTTTGGTTTTTGTTCTGTGTTTCGTCTTCCATTGCAGGTAAGGGTAAAAAAGGTAGATGATGTTGCTGAAAGAAATGTATCGTCCCGAAACTAACCTTTGGCTCTGATACCATGAAAAACGGAAAAAACGTTTAAGGTTTTGATTATGGCTGAATACAGTTTGTATTATTTTTTTTGGAAGAGTTACAAGCGTGGTTTATATACACTAATCACCGTTCTAATCTAGGAAGAAAAAATAAAGACTAAATAAGATAATTCCTAAAATACAAAATATTCTGATTTCCTATAATATATTCTGATTTCCTATAATATAGAGCGTTATGTTCCCACACACAAGAGCTCTACAGAATAAAATTATAAATACAATACAAGTCACCATCATAATATGCATTATAATTCCACATGAAAGAAATGATATTAATTAAAACCATAATTTTTCTTCACCATCTCAACCAAAATTTAATCTTTGGTAAAAATGATCCCTTGACAAGATCAAATCCCGTCTACAACATCTATGAAAAATATAATTAATTCTATTTTTTATTGTATGCCGTAATTAAACAAACATAAGATTAGTTATTAATTATAATAATGAAATTAGGGGAAATAAATTACATGAACAAAAAGTGTTAATAAAACAAGAGTATTGGAATATATAATTACCTGAACATGAAGGCTAGTGGATTTGCAAGGACCATGAAAAGAAATAGGAGTCAATAAGAAGGTTTTATCCGCAGGTATTATAAGGGTTGGAGTTTCATCTGTAGCACCACATACAGCTTCCCATGCTTTCAAAAATGCCTTTGCAACATATAATATAAGACTTATTGTCAATCTCACTATATAATCGAGGAAACACTAAGTACGATGTACACACTTTATAAAATAAGGATATATCGTCCCAAAATCATATAGCTGTGGGAGGAATGACTCCAAGTACTTATAAATTGTGAATACCATTTTTAATTTATCGATGTGAGATGAACCATCACAACATCGAAATTATAAATAGAATTGAACTATAATTTGAGAAAATATATCATTAAATTCAAATAGTCCTTCACAATATTAAAATAGGTTTTAATTAGTGAAAATTATAAGTTTTACTGATGTTGACAGGTATTTGTATTAAACAAAAATTAAAGGGGAATTATATAAATCAGAAAACTTTCGTTTTTGTCAATAATAATTGTTTTTTTTCTATTCCTTTTTTAGCTGCCAAAAACAAATAAAAATTATTTTTTTAAGTAATAACTGAATTAATTTTATTTGGGTTAACTTAAATTGTGACGAGTAAAAATTATAATGGTTGATAAAATTATCAGAAATGATATATATACAATCCGTAAAGCTATATACAAGAACCTAAAATTATAAATATTTAGTAACAAAAAAGCAAAAATTATAATATAATTAACTATATGCAGTTTTAAGGAATGTATATGTTCACTCCGGCCCTTTGAATTTTTTTTAATATATCCAAAAACATCTCATTTTAATTGGTATAAAATAGCAAATTTTGGAGCAAGGGAGTATGATTTTCTAGAAATATTAAAATTTAACTTCTTCATTTAATTCTATTAGCCCCTCCATAGCCATCCTATTCCCACAAAAAAGATTTACCTAAAAAATTACTAATTGTTACTTCATATAATTAATTAATTCAACTCATTTTTATTCCCAAATTATGTTCATCAGATGATAAAATGTAAGTATTTATAAAAATAAAAATAAAAATAAAAACATACAGGATTATCATCATGTTGGCCATCTCCAATGGCTCCAAAATCAATGACATTAAAGATTGATGCTTCAAGAAGACCAATTCCATGATCATGACTGCGTATGCCTAAAACAAGCTGCAGAGATACTTGTAATAGAATACACACAATTCCTAAGGAAATATAATATTCCTGCGTTATGAATGAAGTAGTATTAACACCCAAATATTAAAAAAAAAAAATTTCCGGTAAAGTACAACTAAATATTATGGAAATTAAGATTTTTTGTAGTGAATAATTATTTCTAAGTTGGAGAGTATTAGAGTAAGTAAAAATGTAAAATCTGTAAGAATGATTCGGGTTGCCTTTCTCATTAAGATTAATTTCAATATATACAAGATTGCCATTATACTTTAGGAAACTAAATATTTTCCTAATATTCTACATAATCACAAAGATATACAAAAATATGCAAGAAATCAAAGAGATATTATTCTAAGATATTCTAATATTCTAATAATGATACCATGTAAGACTAACTCGGGTTGCCTTTCTCATTAAGATTAATGTCTATATATACAAGATTGCCATTATACTTTAGGAAACTAAATATTTTCCTAATATTCTACATAATCACAAAGATATACAAAAATATGTAAGAAATCAAAGAGATATTATTCTAAGATATTCTAATATTCTAATAAAATCAAACAATTTATATTTCTTTTCTTACAAGATTATAGTTTTGATTGAATTCTTTCACAATTATATATACTAATCAACTTAAGTGTCGTATTTAACCGGATACATTTAGTAATGTACTATTTCATTAATATCACTAATTGTGTGGCATAAAAATTGTAAAAAAATGATATTAATTATCTTTGCGCCGAGACGAACTAAACAAAATTTAACATGATTGTGTTATAATATAATTATAGATCAAGAATAAAACACAAATTTAAAGTAATTAATAAATAATATTAAAATTCAAATACGACATAAAATGATAAAAGTTGTAATCTATTACATATCAAGCATATAGCCCTAAGTACAGATGCGGTGAAAATAATAAAAAAAAAAAAAAGTAATAGTGAATACTAGTTGTTATTCTATTCATTTCTCATTACTTTATAACTAATTTTTTATTTCTCTAACAATTATATTTTATTAATTTCCAATCTAACTCCTTGGTTTTTTTTTTTAGTTTGACTTTTATTCTCTCCTTAAAAATTTACCCTCAATTTAAACATGCTGATAGGATAAATGAATTCCTTCTCCCCGTTTACGTGTATTAGATTCTTGAGCCTGACTCCGAATTCAAACATAATTTAGAAGGAGTGTTTATTAGGCTTGGGAAAAAAAATATTATTTGGAAATAACTATTGTTTTTAATTTTTATTTTTTGATTATTTGACAATAATTTTAATGAAAAACCAGGGTGTAAAAACAATAACTATTGTAATCCCTATATAAACATTTTTCCCCAAAATTAAAAGAAACCAATATTTTACTACTCTTTATTTCTCAACATTTTAATATTCACTTATTAGTTTACTGACTTTCCATTAAACCAAACACAATAATTAAAGCCAAATAAATACCATGAGTAATTACAATTCAAAAATAATTTTCATAATAAAACCCTAAATTTCGTAAAAAATATTTTCCTCCGAACCGAACATCCATTAAAAATAGAGGCATCAATTCATGCGTCATTAATATTAATAATATAAAAAAACTGAGATGTATAAAATAAGAGATGTTAGACTTTAAATAAATGCAAATGACCATAAGAGTCTTACCATTATTTAAGCTCGGCACAATATAATAATAATTAATTAAATAATTGCTAAACGAAAGACAAAAATTATTTATTTTGAATAGAGTACTACTCAATAATCATCCTCTAACCCATGCTACATATTTATAGCTTTGAAATAATATTATTTTAATATGATTGTGTATTGTAATAAGTTTTAAAAAATAAAATTTTCTTAAATTAGTTGTGTTTATATTATATATACAGAGTAAAATCTGCCTTTTTATGATTATATTCTATATTAAAATTTTCTGGAAGATATTATTTTAAGTTGATTTTGATTAAGAATCTGAAAGATAAGGTTTGGTCTAACAAAAAGAAAGCTCTGTCAAGGAACCAACTCAATCAAAAGCTTAAGCTAATGGTTGAGACCACAGGATATGTTATATACTCTAACAAGCTCAAGCATTTGAGATTATTAATATCTTTAGCAGGGTAATATTTTTCCTTTCTTGGATTTATAATTATTTTCTTCCAATTTTTGATTTTGTGAATATTATATTGATTTTTTTTGGGTTTAAGATCCAAAAATATTAATTGGGCACATAATAAAGTCGAACGAAGTTTGTAACTTGGTCAAGTCTAAGTCAAAGATAGCGCATGAAATAATGTAGACGGTTTCGTCCAACTCACGAGCTTCAAAGATTTTAAAAAATGAATCCATATGAAACAGTTGCAAATCTAGATTGGTAGTATATATAACCGGAAAAAACACTTATTTTTTTTTATATATGATGAACTAACTCCACTAATAAGCTTTAAGCGTCCGAATGTTTAACTTGGATTGTTTTACATTTTAGTTTACAATTTACAAGATTGATTAATTGATTTTACTATTATTAAAAAATATTAAATATATTTTTGAATAAATTTTGAATTAAAACTATAAGGTTTAACAATGGCTCCATAGCTCAGTGGTAGAGCATTTGACTGCAGATCAAGAGGTCACTGGTTTAAACTTGGTTGGACCCTTTTTATTTAACAAATCTTTTTTCTCGAGTTGAAAGGCTATTTGGCAGTGCTCTTTTTTATGGGTATGAATTTTCACCTTTTTTTTTCCCCCAGACCATGGTAATAGTTTTTCTATGTGCGAGATACACTGGGTATGATGATGATGAATTTTAAAGTTTAGCACTTTTAAGAATTACAGTCTCAATGTTTTTTTTTTTGCGAATTACAGGCTCCAAAGTATCAATATCTACAGCGTTTCAGGCCAAATCAGAATTCTGACCACTTAACCTAAAATGACAACTATAAAAATAGACGAATTCCTATGAATTATTCTGAACATTGTAAACTTTAATATTTTTGTGGTTGTATTTGAAAAAAACATCTGTAATTCGTAAATCCAAGACGTAAACTTTAAAATTGTTATTTTATACAATTAAGAAAAGACGATATGTTTTGGAAAGAACTAGGGCAAAATGTGGATAATAAGAGTATGTTTAATGAAACATCGCCAGCCATATGTCCTTATCCAATTTAGATGTTAATTTATTGGTGTTGGAATACTTTATTACCTTTGATTTGAACCTGAAACGAAACGAAAAAAACGTCATACCTACAAAACGTAGCATAATTCCAAGCAAAACTGTTAAAAAGTTAGGCATCATTTATTCATTTATCATAATTTTGTGGTTGAATAATTGATGTTATATGGGCTAAATAAAACTATACTATATTAGTTAAGTAAACTTCAAATCAAAATCATGTAAATTCTTTTTTGTTAAAATTTGAGGCTCATGAAAATTAAATAATGGACAAGTGCTAAGTAAATAGGTTTTTTTGCAAATCACCATTGGTTAGAGTTATTTGCTATAGCTAGTTTGGACGGTTAAAAAGTATTAGTTGATAAATCAGCTGTATGGAAAATTTTGGTAAATATTAATTACGTTGCTAGGGGGGGTTCTTTTTCCTAAAAGAAGTGAAAATATCATACTCATTCTCCCAAGGAGGGAATAAAGAGAGATGCACGCAGTCAAGAAACACCCCAACTGATACCTGCGCCTAGTAGGGGTCGAACCCCAAACCTTCTACTCCACATGCAGATGCTCTATCTATTAAGCCACAAGAATTTTCGATTAAAACATGAAAATTTTAAAATTATATAGACTGAAATGAACTTTAATCATAGCAAAAAATTATATTTACCAAATATAGTTGAAGCTTCCTTATAATTACCCCTTTTTTTAAAAAAAACCAAGTGTTTTTGACTCCATAGATTTGCCTTCTAAGTCTCCAAAAAAAGCACTATTTGAATTAAGATAGCAAAATATAAACACACATACTAAAAAAGGATGAATATGAAATTATGAAAGATAAATAGTAGTGACATTATAGTATTAATTAAATTTATTAGTCTACTAAAGATAATAGTTTAAATTTAGGTTTGATTCATTAACGTTAGATTACAAATATGTTATCCCAACTATTTACCTATAGTAATTTTTGTTACAATTATGCACTTTTTGAATTATATAATATGTAAGGGGCCAAAGCCAAAATTACAAAGGATCACATTTTCGGCTAAGGGGGTTGGGCCTCTGCCGGCCCATGGTGTAGCTTCACCCATGAAGTCAACTATTTAGTGAGATGCATAGTATTTTAATTAATGGTTGTTGGTTGTTTATTATAGGAAAAAAGCAGGCAAACAAGTCTAAAGCTATTGAAAAAAGCTAACAAAGTTATTGTCTAAATTTTGGTATAAAAGCCAGCTTTTCAACAAGCTAAAAAGCCATTTACAACACTTTTTTGGCATTTTAGCTAATCAACAAATTAAAAGCCAAGAGTAACAAAAAAGAATCCAAAAATCATTTACCAAACAATCTCAAATGTCAAAAGTAAAAAGTCAACAAAAATGTTAATGAAAAAGTCATTTGTCATACCCCTTATTGTAATGCAACTAACATTCATTCTAATTGTATTATTTCTTAATTGATAAAAGAATTAACCTAATAAAAATAAATGTTGAATTGAAATATTGAGCTAAAATAAAGTTAAAGTTTTACAAATAATATTTTACGTCCTATGTGACAACATTATTGAGTTAGATTATTAAAATCTTTTCTAACTCCGAGCTATAAGAAAATACACGCACACCTTAATAGGTAAAGAAAACCTTAAATATACTTTTATAATCTCTTTCTCAACGTGTGTGTGTAAAGGGTGAGTTACAACTTACAAGAATTAAAAAATATAGAAAGTGTTTTCATGAATAACTTGCTAAGGTTTTAAGAAACATCCTACTAAAAGAAGTTTGATATTTTAATGAAAGAACCCTTTAACTTTTGACTACCAGTTCACCACACATGATATTTGCATCTCAATTCACTTTATTTTTATTTCATAATTAGGCTTTGAATGAAGACAAGCCCTAGAGAAATTGATTGCTTCCTTAGAGATAATAACATACTTTGTCATTTTTGGCTTAAAAGATACCCAATTAAGTACAGAGCAAAAATTAAAAAATTCTTTAAAGATTTGTGTAATTTCAAAAATTATATTTTTTTAATAATTTTGTATTTTTAAACTCTTAATATATATTACATGATTTAAAATTAAGACCACCAAATTTTCGGAACACTGTGCAATTAAACATATTAAACATGCTACAACCAACCCTGTTAATCCAGTTATTCTTTGTCAGTAGTGCTAGTTGATCTTTTTGCATGATCATGTTTTCATACATCTTGCAAGTGTAACTGTTCTTTCTTGCAAAAACAATTTGATTTTAAATTTGGAAACGTTGAACATTGATACTAGAGTTATTTATGGACAAGTTGCTTTTTAGATTCCTTCTATATGCTCTATTAAACAAATGAATATGTGTTAGAGTATATAATACATTCTGAGACGTAACCATCAGCTTAAACTATAGTATATCCTAAGGCCTTAACCAAAAAATTATATAATGGTTGAGGCCACATGATATACTCTAACAGGTATGGAGTGAGAATGTTCATTAATAGCGATAAAAAATAATTATCCGCCGCTAAGAGCCCTTCCATTAACTACGAAATAAATATAAAAAAAGGTGGTGAATTATCTAATCAAAAAATTACATGCATGTTTTCATATAAAAAAATAAAAAAATAGTGGATTATACATGCATTTTTGTTGGCTCAGCCCATACTAAAACAATTCTCCCTACTTAAACGACACAACTATTATACTCACTCCTATTCAGCTTATGTGTCTCATTCCTTTTAGGGTCAAGTCACCCTAAATGTTCCATTTTTATTTTTGGTATGTAATTTTTACCCTTATGCCCTTACTTGACTTAACATATTTACATTTATGCCCTCATTAAACCCAACTAATTTACCCCTCTTATCTTAAATAATCAATTAAACCAACCTAATATAAACACTACTTAATCCTTCCCTCCAATTTAAACCCTAACCCTACCAACCCTACCCCACCCCACCCCACCTCACCCCATCCCCTTTCATTTTCTTCTTCGTGTTCTTCTCTGTCCTCTGGTTTCCTCCATTATTAACTCTTCCTTAGAACCGTAGATTTGGGTTTGTGCTCTTCTCTGTCCTCTGATTTCCTTCTTCGTGGTTTCTTGTTCTTCTCCTTCATCTCTCTTTTGCGTTTTTCTTGGTTTTACCTAGCTCTATCTTCATGGAAAACCCCAAATTGCTCGTTACCTCACCTCTCCTCTCAATAATCCTAAATCGCTCAGTACCTCCCCTCTCAAGAACCCTAACTCGCCTAATGTTTCCCCTCTGAAAATCCCCAAATCTCCTCTAGAGAACCCTAAGTTTTATGACGATGAGTTTTTTGACTCCTATGATGATGCATGCTTTTCAGTTGAAACAGATCCAAAGTGGGGTAGAGAATTAGATTCTGAGGGTGAACCCATTTACACTCCTAAGGTTGATCTGTGGCCTGATCGTGAATATTCTTCTATTGATGCTTATTTTTCTAAAACTGATTGTGAGGTTGAAGATTGGCTTGACAAACTTGGCCCATTTTCAAGTATGTTTTTGTTCTTGTGGTTGTGTTTTGACTGGTGATGATTTTTCGTTTTAGGGTTTTTTGATGCATGATTTTCACATGCTCAATTATCTTTAAGTGAGAGCATTTTTTTTGCCACTAAAAAACGAACAAAAAAGATGGTTTTCCAAGACTTAAAGTGTTTAGATATTTTTTTTTTGCTCAATGATTTCACAAAAATGAAAATTTTCTGAGAGTTCTGTAAAAAAAAATCACTTTTTTTCATTATTGTAAGCATGAGTACAAATGTTTCATTTTAAACAACATTAAATTTTTACACTTGTTGTTTCAATCTGAAACATCCCATTTTCAAGATCTCAAAATTTGTCCAAAAAAATCATGATTTGCTGTGTTGACATGGTAAGTGATTTCCTTTTCTGTTTTGCTGTGTTGCTTGCTGTTCATTTTCGTACTTGTTATGTTGGTGTTTATTGTTGTTGTTGCTCCTAAAAGGTTGTTGACTGTTATGCTTGATCTGGTCCTATTCTTCCAAAAATGATCTTCACTGTTGTGTTTGTGGTTGTTTTTGTTCATTGTTGTTGCTCCCAAAAAACTTCCTCTCTATTGTTCTTCTTGCTGTTGTGGTTTATTCTTGTTGTTGGATTTTTTGTTCATGCATCTGGCTTGCTGTGGTGGTTATGTTGTCAGTGACATTAACTTGACCTTCTTCAATAACCTCTGCATACCCTATCATTTCCACCAATAGTTTCATGGTCTCTGAACTGATTTTTGTGAATAAATGTTGAAGAGAATCAACAACTAACTGTTTGTCCACACTTAGATAGTTAGGCAAAGTCCCTTCCCTAGCTGCTTTGGTTTTTTTCATATGTGGGATATGATAGTCAATACCCCCTTGCCTTTTCATGACCTCAATCATGCATGCTTGTAATGTTATGAACACAAATCTTAAACAATTAAGGACTTAAATTGTCAAATGCATTACTCACAGCCCTTAATAATTGTGGTACATTGTAGGTTACTTTCTGATATTGCAAAGCCTAAATTGATCTAAAAAATCCTAGGTCTAGTACATTCATGTTAGGAGAACTTGGTGGTTGTTGTACAAGTTGTATAAAAAAAATCATCTTTCATTGCCTCCTCCATATACTCTCTGTCATTGTGTGCTATGTGTGGCTTTGCATCATCCTGTTGAATGAAAATGTGCTTTGACGTTCCGTGTGGCCACTTAGCTCTAATGATGGGTAGGACATTAGTTATTAGCATTGATCTCATATGCTCTTTGGTTATTGATTGTATTGGCTTGGTCTCCAATTCCCCCCTCTTATTGTTCTTTGAGCTCTTTTTGGCAGACTCTTGAATAATAAAAGGCCATATCTCTATCTTACCATCAAAAAACACATCACCATTAGTTAAAAAAATTGGATTTGCAACAGCACACATGAACATTATTTTTGAGATGAATCTTTTGGACTGACATTCCCTATGTGGTTCTACTTTACCCGGTGCTAGGTAGTAAGTATGTGATTCCCGGGTTAGATAAAAATGCTTTTCATCAATATGAACAATGTTAGTATGTGGCTTAAACTTGAAAGAATCATTTTGTTCATCATATTGCAACTTGATTGCATTTGTGTGCTTTCTAATTACTTTGTCCTTCTTCCACCTACAAACCGTAAACTGTGATACCTCTATTTGCTTTGCAACTGAGTTGATGGACTTGAATTTTTCCTCATCAAATTGAATCTTGTTTGGTGCTTGTCTTCCAACCCTCTTGTTGTTGAGGTTGATGACTATGTTGTTGGTTACCCTTTGCTTTTGAACTTCTTTCCATAATCTCGTGATGGTTTTCCTACACACTTCAAATTCTGTTGCAAGTGCATTAATTGTTCCTTGCACTGGTTTTCTTTATTTTTTTAATGTGGAAAATAGTTTTTGCATTATTTGATTTCTTTGTTGGGTGGAGAGATTTTTGGAAGGAGCCATTTTAATTTGGATGTGTAATTAATGAGGTTGATGACTTGGTATATAATCAACTAGGTCTGAATATCTGTTTTGCATTTTCATTAATGGCGCCAACATTTGATGACTTTGGTTTCTGATTTGTTTAAGTTGATTTTCTTTTAGCTTGCACTTTCACTTTTGGCGCCTGTTTGTGTATTCTGATTTCTGTTTAGCTTGCACTTTCATTTTTGGGCCCTGTTTGTGTATTCTGGTTTCTGTTTAGCTTGCATTTTCATTTTTGGCGTCTGTTTGTGCATTCTGGTTTCTGGTTTGTTTAAGTTGATTTCTGTTTTTTTTTGGACATTTGTTTTTGGTTTTTTGAAACAAAATGGGATGGTACTGTGATGATTTTTTTACAAAATGAAAATTTGGTTAATTGTTTACAATTCCGTGGCAATTTATAAAAATATTAATTCATTGATTTTTTTGGTAATGTGAAAAATCTGAAGTCACTGATCGAAAAAAAATCCGCACCCACATGATCAACAAAGACTGCAACTACATCGAAGCTGTTGAAGAATTGAGAAGGCTATCCGAGATTAAGTAGTCGAACTATGTAATTTTCTTTATTAGTCGGACTAATTATGTAATGTATTTGTAGGACGTATGTATTTTCGGTTATGAACCCGAACTATGTAATTTTCACTATGAACTGAAAAAAATTAAAGACTTTTGGAGGTGAAAAATATTTACCATTTGTAAAAGTATACAAGTATCTTCAAATTTGGAGGGAATCATTAATCTCTTGATCAATTCATTTAAAAACCCATAACATCACTCTCTCTCCTACCCTTAACATCTCATTTTGACCCACCTTAAAATTCGTGAAAAGTCAAATAGGACTCTTTGGCTGAATAGGAGGGAGTATTTTTTTAGTAAATCTCGTTCCAAATACTTGTGTTATTTAATTATTATTTTTTCATATTTATTAATTTTTTATTATTTATTATATTGGCTCATTATTTACCATTTGTAAAAGTATACAAGTATCTTCAAATTTGGAGGGAATAATTAATCTCTTGATCAATTCATTTAAAAACCCATAACATCACTCTCTCTCCTACCCTTAACATCTCATTTTGACCCACCTTAAAATTCGTGAAAAGTCAAATAGGACTCTTTGGCTGAATAGGAGGGAGTATTTTTTTAGTAAATCTCGTTCCAAATACTTGTGTTATTTAATTATTATTTTTTCATATTTATTAATTTTTTATTATTTATTATATTGGCTCATTATTTTTAATGCAATTATGTCGGTCAATTATTGATTATAGTAGTTAATAGTTACTAATGTAATTACATCAGTTATTTAAGATGGATTAGCGAGTGCTATTACCACAAAAGAAGTAGGAAAAGCTCTCAAAAAGATGGGGAGAACAAAGGCAGTCGGACCAAATAACATCCCGATTGAGGTGTGGAGGGGTTTAGGAGAAGAGGACATTCGTTGGCTGACAAACCTCTTTAATACGATTTTAGGACACATAGAATGCCAGAAGAATGGAGGAACAACACACTAATACCTCTGTTTAAAACAAAGGTGATGCGAAAGTATGTGGGAACTATAGAGGTATCAAACTTTTAAGCCACACAATGAAATTGTGGGAAAGAGTGATAGAGAAGAGAATTAGACAAGAAATAGTGATTAGAGAGAACCAATTCGATTTTATGCCAGGAAGGTCAACCATTAAGGCAAGTCATGTTTTGAGGAGACTGATGGAGAAATATAGGGAGCGAAAAAAGGATTTACATATAGTGTTCATTGACTTGGAGAAAGCGTATGATAACATACCACAAGGCATAATCTAGGATAGCCTCAAGGCTAGAGGTATTTCTTCAGTGTATATTGAGGCTATACAGGATATGTAAGACAGAGTGTCGACTAACATTCAAACACCGGTGGCGATAACAAAGCCTTTCCCGGTTAAAGTTGGGCTACATCAAGGATCGGTTCTAAGCCCTTTCATTTTTACTGTCATTATGAAAGAGATTTCTCAATCTATTTGGGAGACGGTACCATGGTGCATGCTTTTCGCGGACGACATAGTTCTGGTAGCAGAAACTAGAGAGGAGGTTAGTAATAAATTGGATGAATGGAGGGAAACTTTAAAAGGTAAAGGGTTGCGCATTAGTCATAGAAGACTGAGTATTTGTGATGTGACTTTAGTGGAACAAGACCGGTAAGTGAACCAGAGGTGTCCATAGGAGAAGCAGTTGTTAAATGTAAGACCAAGTACAAGTATTTGAGATCAATCATTCAAAGGGATGGAGAGATTGACGAAGATGTAAACCATCGCATACAAGTGTGTTGGATCAAGTGGCGTGCAGCCACCGCGGTGCTATGTGATAAGAAATTTCCAAATAGGTTAAAAGGAAAATTCTACCAGGCGACAATCAGACCTGCTCTGCTATATGGGACCGCATGTTGGCCTGTTAAAAAAATTTTTGAACATAAGATGAAAGTCACAGAAATGCGTATGCTGAGGTGGATGTGTGGGCACACGTTGATGGATCGAATTAAGAACCAAGAGTTTAGAGACAAACTAGAAGTAGCCCCTATTTTTGGAAAAATGCGCGGAAATAGATTGAGATGGTTTGGACATTTGCAGAGAAAGACCCTCGCCGCCCCTGTGAGGAGAGTAGAAAGCATTATAGTAGAGGGTAAGAGGAGTCGACGAAGACCCAGGAGAACTTGCAATGAACATATTAAAGTTGACTTGCGTGAGCTAAATTTCTCCAAGGGCCTGACTAGGGATAGGGGTGATTGGAGTCGTCATATCTATGTTTTAGATTACTAATGCCCTCATAGATTACCTCTTTGTGTTCTTACCATCCTGCTCCTCTCGTTTCTTTTATTAGTTTTTTGTCCCCTTCTATTCCTTTTTATTTCTATTCTGTTTTATTTTGTAGGTGGGTCTACTTTTTCATTTATAGGTCTTTTTATCTTTCACGTGTAGCTACGTCTCCATATCTTTCTCGAGCCGGGGGATTCTTTTGACCACGCTCTCCTCTATGGGTATGAGTTGCCGCCATTCTTCCCTCCGCATACCCTGTCCATTGTTTTTTCTATGAGCGGGTTATACTGGGTTGGATGATGATGATGTTGATGATGGTGATGATGATTTATAGTTAATTGTAGATCATATTTAAATTGCTTTTAAAACAATATATATATATATATATATATATATATATATATATATATATATATATATATATATATATATATATATATATATATATATATATATATATATATATATATATATATATATATATATATATATATATATATGCTCTGTGGCTAATTGCTTCTTATTTTATTTATTGTGATAGGTTGTAAATTTATTTTCTGTCTATTTTATAAGTGACAATATAATATTTTTAGAGTTATTTTCATTTTATTATAATTATTTTAACATAAGACATCAAGCAAAACGTAACTGCTTGACGGTAGAAAAATCTACCATGTTTTCTAAAAACCCCCCTCAAATAAAGCATGAATTGCAATCATTACAAAACAAACAATAACTATTGACTAGTCAAGCATTTTCTAGCATCTTGTAAAACCTTAATTGGGATGGAAATAATACTAATTATAAACTTGATGCTTGAAAATGGTATTTTTAACCTTTTAATTGATGATAAGTTTTTTAAAATGATTTGAAAAAATAAATAAGTAAAAATAATACTATATCGTCATGTCTACGTATGAGTTTGACGCCATGATTTAATTTTATAGTAAAAGTTGATTTGTTGTAAAGATTTTTAATGTTGAAGAAGATATTAATCTCGCATTTACTAAAATTGTATATCAAATTCAATCCAATTTGTAGGAAATACATCAAATCTAAATGTTTATTATTTCTCCCGATTTTTTTTGTTTGTTTACTTTACTTTTTGTACGCTTTTTAAAGCAAATTTTGAGCCTTAATATCTTTAGGTGCACATCATAACAAATTGTAAAATTTATATGTTAAAAAAACTTTGCATCAAGACGAATCTAACAAGATCCAACATTAATATATTCTATCTTCAATATATGCTTCAAAAATCAAATCTAAATTTTTTAATCTAAAGTAAAAAACTTAAAGCGGACAAATATTATGAACGGAGAGTTAAAAATTGTAGTCCATCCTATCCATCCAATCCTGTTAACTTTTTGGACTCTTCAATACAACGTTCGATCTTAAATATCTTTATGTGCATGATAAAAGCTTTAAAAAATTGATATTAATAAAGTTTATAATTTACATTATGACAAATTAAATAAGATCTACTTAACTATGTTTTAATTTATAGGTTAAAAATAAAGTATAAATTAAATTGGATTAAAGAATAGCATTAAAAAAGCATATAGAACAATTAGGGTGAATAGGAACGAAAAATCTAACAACAGCGTAAGGAGAACATACAAAAGTGTCAAATATCATCTACAATTGTAGTTTCATGAATTTGGATTGTCAATTAAATTGATCTCAATTGTTATTCATTAGCTTGTAATTGTTATTTCTGATGTGGATGATATACTGGATGTTGTATAAATCTGTTATCAATCAATTATATTAATTTCAAAAAGAGTTAGATGATTGAGAGGTTTTTCAAAACAATTTATTATAAATTTGAATTATTACATTACTTTTATTCTTAATCTTCACTATTTTTTGAATTACTTTATTTAAATTTAATTTCATTTTAATTCAATTTACAATAGTTGGGGACGTCAAATTCTTGTCCTAAACCATTGATATATATATATAAGTATTTGTTTAGCTTGATGCTTGTGTCTTTATGACTATTTTTATATTTGTTTGGCTTATGTTATGAGCCTTAATACTAGTCTTGCCTAGTCATATCGTGCTACTTGTTTTATCTTGTCTTGTTCGTTTTCATTTGAGTGTGCTCTTGAGGCGAGAACGTTTTTGGCCACAACCTTCTTATCATTTTCACTAAGAGTATGCCATTTTTTATCCCTCTTCAAATCTTGATTATAACTTCTATATACAGGATACACTGTATATAATGATGATCGTTTGAATCTACTCTAACAATTTTTTAATCTAATAGACCCATGGACCATGGTTTAGTATTTTTAATAATAATCCTAATGAATAAAAAAAATTATGTATATATGTAGAAAATAATGTCAATAATTCTATTGTAATCCTTAATATATAGAACCATTCATGATTTATGACCTTATATGCATAAAACTCCATTTGAATTAACTTAAAGTATATACTATTCCTTTTTCATATAAGTTACATATATTTTTTGAGATAACATATTAGGAAATCAGTTACAATAATTGAGATTATTGTTAGCATGGTGTTTTGCATGTGTTTGGATTTACAAAATGATACTCTATGCTCTACGGCTTACTATATTTTTTATTTGAGTTGTTCTTTTAATTTGGTTGTGGTCTAAAATTTTTAATGGTCATAGTGTTTAGTCCAGCATCCTGCATAAAGATAGGGTTCGGGAGAAGAGATAGTGGACATAGCATACCCATACTCTTCGAGGGAGAGGATAGGAGGAATGCACGCAAATAATTAAACCCCCAAATATAAAGAAAACCCTGCAAAATAAAAGTCCTATAAAAAGTTATAATCTCACCTGCAAATATATTGATTTTGTTTATCTCAATTTTTATATATTCACTTGTTTTTTTTGTATTATTTTCCAACTAAAAATTAACAAATCAACTCTATATATTCTCTTAGTAAAATTAAATAATATAGATTATTTTACTTTTGGAGGTGAATTTTTTATATGGTTGAGGTTGACCTAAACTTATTCAGTGTTATTCGCACATTTTCTTTATATTATTGATTTTTATTGAATAAGGGTACAGTTAATATGAAAGAATGAAGTAATTTTTAATGCAAAAAAAATAAATATATGGGTATTCTATAAAAATGTGTTAGAAATTTCATAATATGAAGATCTTTATAAAATTTTTATTTTGAGGGAAATGAAAGAACAAATAAAAACTAAGAGATAATTATACAACAATATGCTTATTACCTTTTAGGCTATATGATATCACTCATATATATATATATATATATATATATATATATATATATATATATATATATATATATATATATATATATATATATATATATATATATATACATATATATACATATATACATATATATACATATATATATATATATATACATATATATATATATATATACATATATATATATATATATACATATATATATATATATATATATATATATATATATATATATATATATATATATATATATATATATATATATATATATATATATATATATATATACATATATATATACATATATATATATATATATATATATATATATATATATATATATATATATATATATATATATATACATACATATATATATACATATATATATATATATATATATATATATATATATATATATATATATATATATATATATATATATAAGATTAGTTCAACATAAATAACTTTTCTCTAATAAAATTAAGTTTCAATAAATAAAAATCTGCTAAAATTGGAATAAAGAAGAAAGATGATACGAAATAAATACACATGTATTTATTTCAACAGAAATAAGGTAATAGAAATAAGACGTGGATAAAGTAAAACTTTTTTGCAAATGTCTTATTGGTTAAAATTATTTTTGCAATTCCTTATTGGCTAAATTTTCTTTAATTGTTTTTACTCATTAATTCCACAATAATTAATTAAAATAATAATTAATGAGCATATGCCTATAAAAGAAGAGGATTAGCCTAAGCTAATACAACTCTCTATTCCATTGCTCATTTCTCTACTTCACTCCCACCATTTGGCTTTCTTTTTCTTTGCTTTCCTACAATGGTTACCATTGGTGAACTCCATCTCTTTCATTCCATGGATAGAGAAATCTTTGCAAGGCTTGTTATCACATTAAAAAGACCACCTTCCCAAACCTTATTGATCATGGCCCTATTTCTATGGCTAGAGAATGCAAAACAATGTAAAATCATACACAATTTATCAAAGATTTCAAACAATCTTCTTGATGCCATAGCAAATGAAGGTGCTTTATGTATCAATTGTCTTAAATCAAAATCACCCACAATTCATGGTGGTACCCTTACCCTTATGTCTACAATTATAGGTCAAGAAACTACTTTGAAAACAATTTCCCAATCAAAATACACTACTATTAGTGGTGTAAAATCTTATTTAAGTGAAATTTGTACTTGGATTTTTACTGATATTTTATTACAAGTTTTAACAATCCCATCAAATTTTAATTTTGATAAACCTCTTATTATTCATGGTTTTCCAAACCCAACATTTGGTTCTCTTGAAATTTATGTTTTACCCATGAATTATACAATTCCAAGTAAAGGAAATTGGGGTTGGAAACTCAAATTTGAAGCACCCATTGATGATAGAACACTTTTTCTAACATTTTCAAGAGGGTTTCCGGTCTCAGAAATGGAAGCAAAAATGTTCTTTACAGAAATGTGTGGAGATTGTATTGAAAATTTTGAAATGGAAGCAAAAAATGATCCAAAAGTTCAATGTTTGTATGCTCGAATGGAGTTAAAATGCGTTTCATATATGGATCAAATTATGAATGGAAAATACATTGCTAAGTTTCGTAATAGTAGTGGAAAACACATTTGGGCTAGGAAGTTTGAGCGACGTGATCATCGTTTGATGCGGCAAAATCACCCTGCATGACCCAACTAGCTAGAGATGTAATAAATTAAAGTAATATAAAAGACAGCCTAATAAACAAATATAAGTAAATAAATACTATTCTTATGTTATTGTTCTACTAGTATTCTAGTATTTTAATATTATATATATATATATATATATATATATATATATATATATATATATATATATATATATATATATATATATATATATATATATATATATATATATATATATATATATATATATATATATATATATATGTATATATAAAGTTGGTTATGTAATCCAATTAATTATATAAATCTATATATGAAGGGAAAATTTATATTATTCAATGTTCAATTTTAATTTATTAAAGTTTAATTTAATAAAGAAAGAGGTGAACAAAATTGAGGGTAGGACAGTGCGTCCCTGAGACAAGAAAGAGGACATATATTGTATCGTACAATTTTAGAAAAATATAAAATGAGTAAGTGATTAAAATCATTTAAATGTGTCAATTAAGGTAAGCAATTAGACGTTTGATAACAGAAAAAGGAAAAGAATGAAGTATTTTTGAGAGAAAATGAGTTAATAAAATCACGGACAATTCTACATGGTAGCATTGTGGTAGCACTTTTAAAGTTTTTTCCACATGGTAGCAACAAGGTTATAATTTAACAAATTCCGTAGCAGAATCCGTTAAAAAACATCCAATTTCTTTAACTTTGATATTTTTTATATTTTCTTTTTTTTTGTGTTTAATGATATTAATTTTGTTTTAAAAAAGAAAAAATTATAAGAAACTACCTAATCTATATGCCCTTTTTAAAAAACTACCTTATGTAAATTTTTGTGCAAAAAAACCTAATGTAACACAAAAGTTTGCAAATGACTACCAGTTAACGATTGTCGTATATTGACCGTTAACTTTACACTTTAACTAGCACGTGGAGTATCACGTGAGTAATTAAAACACTCTTCTTCTTCTTCCATCAATGCTAGTGATGAAAGATATAACTTACACAAACATTACACCCTTCTTCTTCCATCTCGACTTTCTCTACCATCCTCCACTTTACTTCTTCTACATTAATTGCATCTCAGTTAATTCCTCCTCCTATACTGGTATGTACTACTTCTCAATTATGGTTTTCTAGTTCATTCTTACAATTTAGGGTTCATCTTCATTTTTTTGGTTTAAGCATTTGATTGTCTGATTGCTGCATTTTTTTTCTTAATTTGCTGTTTTTTATTTTGCACTTTGTGAATTCATTGTTGTTGTGTCTGAATAATTTGTTAGGGTTCATAAAATTAGCTAGATCAATAAGATGAAGAAAACGAAAACCAGAAAAAAGGCTATTAAGTATAAAAAGAATGGGTCTGAGTTGGCTACTGAGGTGGGTAATGTAGGGATGTTAGGGTAGATGAGGTGGATATTGAAAGTGCTGATGTGGCAGATAAGGTTGATGAGTTGGAAAGTACAAATTCACATGTCGATGTTGGGGAAAAGGGACCACTGGTCAAAGATATGGGTTTTAAAGAACCTTTGAGTGCTAACCCTAGATTTAAAACAGAAAACTCAGCTACTGTTTCCACCCCATACCTCACAGCAACCGAGGGAGCCCACATAGAGGAGGAAGATTCTGATTTTGATGATAGTAGTGATGAAGATTATAGTGGTGGTGATCAGGATGAATCTGAGGATGATGCTGATTTGTTTGTAGAAAATGTAATTTATGGTCTTAACGATGTGTTTATAGGTGATGATGAAATTAGATTGGCAGTAGATAAGGAGATTGATGAAAAAAAACAATAGAGACATATACTATAATGGAGAAGGGGATGAACTGGAGTCTGATAATGATGATGTGCGTGCATTGAATGATGATGAGGAAGGTATAAGTAGCTATCCTACATTCATTCCTAAGGTTGATTTCAAGGATAAGATCAATTTATCTTTAGACCTTAAATTTCCATCAACATATGTATTTAGAAAATCACTAAGGTACTAATGCTATTGAATGTGGTTACAATTATTATTACCTGCATAATGGTAGTAGTAGGATCATTGTGTATTGCTACAATAGATGCAACTGTAGTAAAGCAAACGCAAGAATTGTGAACTGTGTTTGTGGGAAGGAGAAGAAGTGTAATTTTAAGGTTCATTTTGTGAAGTTGAAAGATGAGGAGACACTTCAAATAAGGAGTTATTTTTCCATGCATACTTGTGGTCACCAACACCAAAATAATAAAGTCATTGCTTTGTATTTAGCTGAGAAATACATAGAAGATTGGAGGGAAAATCCAACTTGGAAATTGAAGGCATTTGAGACACAGGTTAATAGGGAGTTAGGTTGTGAAGTGAAATATTTTAAGTGTTATATGGAAAAAAGAATTGCACTGAAAATGATATTTGGTTGAAGCTTTCAGCTCAGTGATTCCTGAAGCTAAAATTAGGTTCTGTTGCAGGTATATATGAACTTCAAGATCAAGTTCCCTGGAGAGTTGTATAAACAACCCTTTTGGAGAGCAGCAAGAGCTTACAACAAGGTATGGATTCCACTATACATATAATTATTTGAGATAAAGTTCAACTAATTAGTAACAATATATTTTCACAGTTTCATTTTTATAGAGGAATGAATGAAATTAAGAAGATTTCTGTTGAAGCATATGAATATCTAGTTGTTATTCCTACAAAACATTGGTCTAGGCATGCTTTTCCGACAAGGAGTAAATCTAGAATGTTGTTAAACAACTGTTGTGAATCATTCAATAACGTTTTAAGAGAAGCAAGGGGGAAGCCTATAATTTCTCTAATGGAATGGATTAGGAGGTATGTGATGCAAAGAAGTGCAGCTAAAAAGAAAGGGTTGAGTAACTTTGAAAGTGTGTTGATGCCATCTGTCAACAAAATGATTGAAAAAAAATGCAAAGGATATATACGATTTAAGGGTAATCCCAGTGGATGTGTTTTGAGTTTAAGGTGGATGATGATGAAGAGTCTTATGTTGTCAACTTGACCAATAAGACTTGCCATTGTAGAAGTTGGACACTTATTGGGATCCCTTGTAAACATGCAATGGCTTGTATTGTTCTTAGAAAATTAGATTGCAACCAATTTTTCCACAACGCCTATCATATAGAAACGTATGCAAAGACCTATGGTCCAAAGTTTCATGGTATGCCAGGACACAAAATGTGGCCCACAACCACTTTGGCCAGACCATTTCCTCCACGATTTCGAAAGATGCCTGGAAGGCCAAAGAAGAGGAAAAGAAAGAAGGAAGCTGATGAAGGAAAAGGAGGAAAGAAGCCTGCATGTGCTGTTAGAGATTCCAAGCAAAAGAGATGTGGTAAATATGGTAATCTAGGTTACAACAAAAAGGGCTGTAAGAATCCACCCATACCACCAACAACAAAAAAGAAGAAATCAAAGGGTAGAAGGCCTAAAAAGGGTTCTTCTTCAACTCAATAGTCAACAACAACTGATGTGCCTAGCTCTAGTAGTCAACAACAAACGCAATCAGCAACAACTAGATTTGCTTCATGTGTAATGGATCAAATTAGTCAAATTTAGATGTGACTTTAAATGTTGAAAGTTAGAAGTAGGTGTTGAATGTACTTTGTTCAATTAATGTAAGAACTGGATCTGCGTATGTTTTATTTTGCAAGAACCAATGTATTTTGTTTAAGACTTTGTAAGAACTGGATCTACAAGTGTTATGTGTATGTTAAGTGTATGTGTATATGTTAAATCTACTAGTGTTGATCAATGCTGTTGATTAGTGCAGCAATGAGTACATTGTATGTGCTGTTAGTGCTGTTGATTAGTGCAGCAAACTGTCTTGTTCAGTGTTGTTGATTAGTGCAGCAAGCAGCAAACAACAAGCAATGTTTTGAATTTGGATGCTGTTAAGTGAGTCTTGATCAGTGCTAATGTTAAGTGAGTCTTTATCAGTCTTGATGTTAAGTGCAGCAAGCAAACACTCTACTGCTGTGTATGTTATGCTACTGCTGTGTATCATTGTTGTTTTGACTAGTCTTGACGTTAGTGCTGTTGATTAGTATAATGTGTATACTGTGTATGTGATGCTGCTGTTGTGTATCATTGAATCAGTGTTGTATGAATCAGTGTGTTAAATCACATTGCTGCGTATGTGATGCTACTGCTGTGTATGTTCATGTTCATTGAATCAGTGAGTATCATTGCTGTTTTAAAAAATCCATTTCATGTTCATGTTAAATCAGTGTGTTAAATCACATTGTTGTGTA
>NC_080062.1:6635634-6650634 GCF_026212465.1 Amaranthus tricolor | reverse complement strand
CCGATTCTCTTCTATATCCTAATCCCACTCATTATCGTAGCTTGGTGGGTAAAATAAATTTTTTGACGCACACTCATCCTGACCTTGCTTTCACAGTTCAGACGCTTAGTCAATTCATGCAAAACCCAACAGAAGCTCACTATCAGGCTTTGACTCATACACTTCATTATTTTGCTTACACACTTGGTCAAGGCATCCTATTAAAAGCCTCTAATCAACTTCATCTCAAAGCCTACTTAGACTCCGATTGGGTTGCATGTTTGGACACTCGACGTTCTGTTACCGGGTATCTCCTTCTTTTTGGTAGTTCTCCCATCAGTTGAAAGTCTAAGAAGCAATCAACCGTGTCTAAATCTTCTTCTGAAGCTGAATATAGGGTCATGTCTTCCGCTGCCTCTGAAGTCACTTGGATTTTTCACTTGCTTGAGGATCTCGGTGTTCATAATCTCACACCCATCGCCCTTCATTGTGACAATATTTCTGCCATGCACATTGCTCATAACCGTGTTCAGCATGAGCGTACTAAACATATATCTATTGACTATCACTTCACACGAGAAAAGATTTTGAACGGTCTTCTTCAGCTAAAATATTTGCCAACTTCTCAACAACTTGCTGATATGCTGACAAAAGTGTTGCCTTCTACTCAACTTCAACCGTTATTATCCAAGCTTGGAATGTATTTCCCTACTCCAAGCTTGAGGGGGATGATAATATATCAGATATACAACCGTCTCACACTAATACTCAAGCTCACTATTCTACTTTATTCTAGAATATCAGTTTGTTAGCCACGTCATTAGTTTGTTAGCAATTCTGTTTTGGTGTATCTCTCTCCTGTATAGTTTGTTATTTCTCTTGCATTCTTTAGCTGATATATTGCTTCTAAGATGCTTTCTTCTTTTCTCATGTTCTGTTTATATACTTCTTGCTTTCAATGAATAAAGTAAGCAATACTTTTCAGCAAATGTAGAATATGCTTCTTTCATAAATCTGTTAATTTCTTGAATTTTAGGTAAACATGTTTTCAATTTATTCAACAATCAATTATGTTGAGTGTTTGTAAGTCTGCGATTATAGACTAGGATGAAATTCGGGTGAATTTATGCAAAAATTGTTAAATAACATGCAAAAATTAATGCACCCATTGTAGATCTATAGATCAATATAATGACATCATTCGCATACAAATCATACTTTTTTGACTACTGAAAGTGTTGAAAACTTGTAGCATTTTCAACACTTAAAAGCGTCGAAAAGTTGTAGCATTTTCAACACTTGAAAGCGTTGAAAGCAGTGGCTTTAAAAGTGGGAAAAGCCTAACCGTTTTTACACTAATAAGCGTCAAAAAACTCAAAAAAACGTGGATAATGCAAATAGTTTTCAACACATTGTTACGTTGAAAAAAAAAGCGATGAAAAACGATTGTGACACTTGGTTTTTAGACAATTTTTGAAAATAAATTTTTCAATACATTAAAGCATCTAAAAGCTATATGTATAAGTGTTGAAATGCTCCATGTTTTTGTGTCGTGCATCTTAAGGTCCTCAATCTTTTCAACATTAGAATCTGAAACAACATTATTTTAAATAACTAGCCATAGAAAAACAAGTGTGGTTGTTGTATTGACTATTGACCCTTAATTTAATCAAAAAGAATTAATTTATTTATTTTCATTCTTTATAAAAGCCCGACACTCAAGAATATTAATTTCATATTCCATGTTGTCATATAAAATTATAATCACGTCTTTTTGTTAGATATTAGGTGATAATGTTGCTTATTAAAACAATTAACGATCTCTTATGAAGTATTAGGTTATAACTTGTATAATTATAAATAATATTTTTGCTTAAGGAAGTTACGTAAGTACCTTTCATTGGAAGGACGTTAATATTAAGCTCCAAAGTCTAAAAGTTATTAGCCCCTTAAAGATACTGGATAATTTAATTTACACTAAAGAATAAGTTAGGTATTGTACTTGAAGTCAAAAAATACTAATATAGAAAAAAAAAGTCGTTTTGTGCGAGACTGTCTTACTATGAGACGGACTCATATATTTAGTTTATATTTCTATTTGATCACGTAAAATTTGTAAGTAATTACTTTTACATTAAATGTACATGGACCAACTCAATAGGGATGGTTTCATAATAAGACTGTCATGTCGAAATTTGTGATATAAAAATTAAGGTTTGAAAAAATATCATTCAGTAAAGACAATATATAGTGTGAGGGTAGTATAAGTTCTATTTAATTTGATTCAATGAACGCTAGGTTTTAATTTCTATTGTTTGAAAGTTATTTTAACTAATTAAAGCTTGTTTTTATTGAAAAATCAAATTCAAAGAAGAAAAGTTACGTTAAAATCTTATAAACCCATTTGCAATCAATTAATCTTTTATCAGATGGTAGAGGAACTAAATTCCCAGGTTTGATTTTGTTTAAGAGCATGAAGTTCTTGAGTCATGGCATGAACCCATTGTGGATCTGTGATAGCCTGTTTGTATGTGGAGGGCTCAAAGAAAGTATTAGAAGTGGAGAGAAAAGAAGCAGAGAAAGGTAAGGGAAAAGAAGAAACAATGTATACATAATCTGAAAGATAAGCTGAAGGTTTGGATAAACGACCAGGAGTGCGAGGAGGTAAAGAAGTAAGAGGAACAGAAGAACGATGATCATGTTGATCAGTAGAAGGAGGAGGGGCTGGAGAAGAAGGAGGTAAAGAAGTAAAGGGAATAGAAGGATGAGGAGTAGAATGGGAAGATGGAGCAGCATTAGGAGGAGCAGTACAGGGAGCAGGAAGGGGTTCATCATAGACAATGGGGTGAGTGGTAACAGTAGGAAAGTAGAATTTAGGAGAGGGAGAGACATGTGTAAGGTGAAAGGGAAAGGGAAAGTATTGTTCATGAAAGATCACATGTCGAGAAACAAATATTTTCTTGGTTTCAATATCATATAGTTTATAGCCTTTTAGCCTATAGGGGTATCCCACAAAAACACATGGAGTGGCTCTAGCATGAAACTTGCCTCTGTCTTGTTTGAGTGTAGAAACAAAACAAAGGCAACCAAAAGAATGGAGATGATCATTATTAGGTGGAATACCATATAGTTTCTCATAAGGAGAAATATGACCAATAGAACTCCAGGGCATGCGATTAATTAAGTATGTGACAAATTGAATGGATTCGCCCCAAAAAGTTGAAGCAAGATTAGATTGAAAACGTAGAGCGCATGCTACTTCAAGAAGATGTTTATCCTTACGCTCTATGCGTCCATTTTGTTGAGGTGTTTCCACACAACTCGATTGATGGTTAATACCTTGTTCAGTATACAATTGCAACATCGCACCTTGACAAAACTCCTTTGCATTATAGGAATCAAATGCATTTGACCTTAATGTGAAATTGAGTTTCAACAAAA
Source organism: Amaranthus tricolor (assembly GCF_026212465.1). NCBI lineage: Eukaryota > Viridiplantae > Streptophyta > Magnoliopsida > Caryophyllales > Amaranthaceae > Amaranthus > Amaranthus tricolor. The sequence continues at coordinate 6,647,214 of NC_080062.1, read as the reverse complement.
GTAAGAAAGCTGGAAAGCTTTTAAACTGATTCAACTTTAGTGCGTAATAAGAAGGTCCATGTAGCACGTGTAAAATCATCAACAATTGTTAGAAAGTAATGACAACCATTGAGAGTCGGGATTTATAGGGGCCCTAAGTATCAAGATGCAACAACTCAAAAGAAAATCCCAATCCTTATAATTCGCCACCCTTTTCATTTTTTCGCCACCCCCTAGTAAATTACCATATTGCCCTTGGTTTTTGAAAAAATTACAATTATGCCATTGAAGCTAAAATTTTCTATATAAACCACAATCACACTAAAAATACTCTCACTACAACTAAAAACCAACATACAAAAGCAAAATTTGGGAGCAAAAATTAAGTTCAATCCGAAATTTATCAATCGAGGTAAGTTATTTGTAATTAAATTTAATCACGAAAAAAAAAAAAAAAATTATAGGAGTCGCCCAGATCTGGGCGACTGGACCCCGGTTCAGTCGCCTAATTTTAGGCGACTGAACCGGGGTCGAGCCGCTCAGATCTGGGCGACTCCTATAATTTTTATTTTTATTTTTATTTATTATTAAATAAATGTTTATGTTTTGTATATATAAAAATTTTTGTTTTTTAATTTTTTCCTTATATTTAGGAAAAATATATTTAAAGTTTGAAATTTAAAAAAAAAACCTGATTTTTATTAATAAATTAAGTTATTTGTAATTAAATTTAATCACGAAAAAAAAAAAAAAAAATTAAAGGAGTCGCCCAGATCTGGGCGACTCCTATAATTTTTTTTTATTTTTTTTTATTTTTTCCGTATGTATTTTATTAATTTTATTATTATTAATTTAATTATTATTATTATTGTATTGTTATTTTTGTTAATATTAAATATATGTTAATGTTATTATTATTAATATTATTATTATTATTGTGATTGTTAATTTTGTATTATTAAATATATGTTAATGTTGTTATTATTAATTTTATTATTATTATTGTTATTGTTATTTTTATTTATTATTAAATATATGTTTATGTTTTGTATATATTTTTTTTAATTAAATGTTAATAATTTTTTGTTTTTTTTTGTTATTTTTTTCCATATTTTATTTATGATTATTATGTATTTAGAAATATTATTATTTATAATATTGAATGAAACCGTAAAAAATTGTAGAAAATGGCTGGTAATCAAGGAAAAGGAAAGGGTTTTTTTAGGCAATTGTTGAGAGGTAATAGTTCTAGGCCTACCTTACTCAGAGGGGACCCGCATGAGAGAGGGGTCACAGGTTCTGCTAGGAGGGCTAGGCAGGAAGAGGCGGCCAGACACAGTGAGGCCCAAAGGTCGAGTACGCTGAACCAAGTGCGTACTCATTTTGATGACCAGGCTGATAGCCTCCAGAGTAGTTGGGGGGTTTATAGTGATGATGATAATGATGCTGATGATGTTCAGTTCCAAGGTCCTGTGCCTGCCCCATTGGACTGGACTATAGTTCGTGGCCCCGAAGGCAGATTTGCCCGTGGCGGCCCTAGTTCTTCCGCCGCATCTGAGCGTGCAGGAGGAAGTTTTGTCGATAATGAGCCGCCACGGGGCAGGCCCTCACAGTCCACTAACACAGACTGGTTAGTGACATCACCCCAGCCCGGGGGGCCGACAGATACGCGACTGATCCCTAGCTATGGCGGGCACATAGCTAAACTTATTTATGACGGCTCCGAGTGTACGCCTCCGATTCTGGAGTGCCGTATTAGGAAGAGACCGGTGGAGTCCATCATCGGATTGAGGGATTTGTCCGTTGAGCTAGTCGATTTTCTACCTTCCACTTCCCTCGGTCGACTACCGGTCATTATGCACCAGCACATCGACTCTGCTTTGATATCGGCGTTCGTCGAGAGGTGGCAGCCGGATACGAACACCTTTCACATGCCCTGGGGAGAGATGACGATTATGTTGCACGACGTGCAACGCATATTGGGCATTTCTATTGATGGTTCTCTGCCGGCTGAGCCTTCGGAGGCGGAGTGGGAGGTTGGTATCACCAATCTGGTCGGCGAGCCTCTGTCTGAGCTTCGACGTAAAGGTTCATTCACCAGCGGATGCATAAGCGTTGCTGAACTGATGCAGCTGTGTCATAGGTCGCATGCCTTGGATACCCAGACCACAGCGTACTACATGGCTGTCATCGGCTCTACCTTGTTGGCGGATAAGACCAGGACTGGCATGCGACCTCACCCGATAGTTGTCGTCAACGACGATGAACAGGACGTGGCTTGGGGTGCGGTGACTTTGGCGTTCTTGTACAGGCAGCTCGGAATGGCATCTAGGGCTGGTTGCAAGACCATTGCTGGATGCCTCACATTGCTCCAGACATGGATCTATGAGTACTTCCCCGCTTTCCGCCCTCATCCTCGCCGAGATGATGTGCCAAACACGACTAGGGCGGAGATGTGGACGCCGAAGAAAGTAGGTCGTGAGCTGGACAGGTTGATATCATTCCGCAAGGTTCTGGACTCAATGACAGAGACTCAGGTATTTTACATTACATTTTGTCATGCATATTGTTTTTTATCTGTAGGAAATATGTTTTTTAACTTGGCCTGTAAGCAGGTTGAATGGACTCCCTACAATTGTGGAGCTGCTGCGTTGCTGCATGAGCACCCACGCACCACAGTCATCGGGGGTATCACCTGCTTTGATGTTGTGGAGGTGTATTTGCCGGAGCGGGCATTGCGACAGATTGGGTTCGTGCAGTCTATTCCTCCAGCTCCTATGAGACCAGCCAAGGCTCTTCGACCGGCACACGGAACCTACTCCGTGACCTTTCCTTCTTCTGCTGCTGCATTTGTGGAGGCGTGGAGTAGGTTCCCCTACAGTGGCCGCCTTGTTGAGCAGGGACTTCGACGGGCTACTGTTCCTTCAGAGACTGAACCTAATTACGTTGAATGGTTCAGAGTTTGCTCGCACCCGTACATATCCCGAGACGAATTGCTGGCTTCCGGTCCTGGTCCTGGTCAGAGCAGATCTGATTACGTGAGTTTTATTATAAATTTTTTTTCAAGTTATTTAATGATTTAATAACGCACATTGTACTGTTGTGTTTTCAGTTCGCGAAAGAATGGGCCAGTCGATTCTCTCCAGTGGCAAGACTACCTACGCGGCTTGCGGATTTGAACTCCCGTTAACGACATGCGTTAGAAATATACCTTAATGATTGTAGAGAATTATATGATCAATGGCATACTGATCAAGGGCAAGGCCCTGAATAGTCTGTACTGAAACTATTTTACATTATTTATTGCATTTAATTTCGTCAATGATTGCATTTAATTTACATAAATATACACACTAACCCACATCACACAAATACATGTATATTTGTCTACCAGCATTATAAATTCCTCCTATTAATCAAAGAAATAAATAAATTGTTAACAGCACACACTGTAGTATAATTATGGATTATATACAACTTTTAATGAATGTCGTGTATAAATTCTATGGAGTATCTAAATTTACAGCATCGTCAGCGGTGTTATTTGTTGGTGGGGGTGCCCCGTGTAGATTATTCCACAGCATAATCCTCGTAGTGAAATTTGTGTCAAGATCTTTCGCGAAATTGTCAGCTGCTTGTTTCCAACGTGGGTGGATCGGCGGCAGAGGGGATGAATCGTCGTTCATAAAAAGTTGAACAAAATGATTTCGATTAACCCAAAGTATATGTATTAGTTTATTTACACTTCTCGCGGCCTGTGATTTTCTTAAAGGAAGAATCAAACAGTTGTTTAATGAACAACATACGGCCACGTACGTATCATTTGGATTGAAGTAGGATTTGCAATTAAAAGTCTGCTCAAGTGCCCGTCATTATCCAACTCTGTCCAGACCACATAATTATGTTCTGTGGCCATATGAAGACAGTGTTGAAGGGGAGTCTTGCCCTCCATTTCATCTCTCCTTATTGATTGCCTAATATTATATATCTGATTCATACTAGCATAAAAACCAGGAAAATTATCTCTAATAGAATTCATAATAAAGGCCGGTTGCATTCCGGTTGCACTAAGCTGTCGTATGTGCTCCCGAATATCTACATTAATCCTCGCCCTTACATGACCATCTCTGTACACCAAGAACGGGTGGTTATGTTTTCCCTTTACACCAGGACACACCCTTACCGTCCAAGGTCTTTCTCCTGGTTTACGACTACTTCCTACAATCATAAATTTACACCCACAACTCCTACTTTTAGAACCAGGTCGGGTAGCATTATCTACATTATCTACATCATCCCTAAGTTTACCATAGCAGTGACATCTTAAATAATAACTAACTCTAGAACGTCCTTCTTTCTTTTTATAAGAAGCACGTGTAAATAGAAAACCGATTGTAATTGCTATCGCATCGGCCCAACTATGTAACTCATCTATGGAGATAAATTCCCTATCCGTAACAAAGCGACCGGAGTAGTCTACGTTGTCTCCAAAATTTTCAAACTCCTGCACATTTGAAATGATATAAATTAAGTACATTAATGACTACAATAATAATATTTGGATTAATAATAACAACAACAACAACAATAATAATAATAATAATAATAATAATAATAATAATAATATTTATAATAATAATAATATTAATAAATAAATAGATAACGATAAATCAAATTAATAATGACAATAACAATAATAATTTTAATAATAATAAAAACATTACGTTAACAAAAAAAATTTAAAAACATTTAAAATAAATAAATAATGACAAGAAAAATAATAACAATAATAATAATAGTTATAACAATAATAAATAAATAAATAATTATAACAATAATAAATAAATAAATAAATAATAGTTATAACAATAATAATAATAACAATAATAATAATAATAATAATAACAACAAATACAACAATAATAATAATAATTATAACAATAATAAATAAATAAATTACGTAAATTAAAATATTAAAAAATTTAAAAAATAAAAATATCAACAATAAAAATTAAAATAATGACAACAACAATAATAATACTAACAATAATTATAAAACTAATTTAAAAATACATTAATACGTAAATTTAAAAAAAAAAAAAAAAAAAAAAAAAAAATAGCAGTCGCACAGATCTGGGCGACTGAACCATGGTTCAGTCGCCCATATTTGTGCGACTTGTTTTTTTTTTTTTTTTTTTCCTTCGAACGGCAATTTTACGTACCGCATCCGACTCATAGTCGCTTTCGTTAGCCATATTCAACCAACTACGCCTTACAACTTCATTAACACTTTTTAGAGAGATAGTACCAGTTTTTAGTGAGATAGTACCGTGTTTCAATTCGTATTTCAAACGCATCTCAGAGTTCGATATATATAGACAAATCATCCTCATTAAATTCTTAATGGTGTTATTAAGCGTGATTTACATTTATTAAGCGTGATTTACATTTATTAATTATTTTTTAACTCCAATGGCATTTTTGTAATTCTTTTAAATCCAGGGGCAATTAAGTAATTTTGGAGGGGGGTGGCGAAAAAATGAAAAGGGGTGGCGAAAAATAGCAACACCCAAGAAAATTTAGCAATAAAGGAACTAGGCTTGAAAGCTAGTCTAGTTTGTCAAGCATAAGGACAAATTGAACAAAAGAAAGAGTTCTTGATGACATTGACATCAATATTCGATTACATCATTTTGATTTTGTCAAATGGAGCATGTCCTAGCCTTAGATGTAATAATTTGGCTTGTTGTAGCATAGAATGAGAACAAGCTAGCGTTGCCTTATTAATTTTGGTGAGATTGACAGCACATGGAGATGTAGAGACTCTTTTGTCCAGAAGATAATGGAGTCCATTTGAGTATGGGAGTTACTAAATTTTTCTACTCCTTTTCATTTTATCGCCACCCCTCTCGAAATTACGAATTTGCCCCTGAAGTTTAAAAAATTACAAAATTGTCACTGGACTTAAAACTTAATTAACAAATGTAAATCACATTTAATAACACTATTAACACTTTAATCCCGAAGATTTGTCTATATATATATCGAATTCTCAGACGTGTTTTTGTATGAAGTACGAACTCAAACACGGTACTATCTCTCTAAAAACTCTCTAAAAACGTTGTTCGATTTTAAACAAGCTGTTACTTGTAATCGATTAACTATGGCTAACGAAAGCAATTATGAATCGGATCCGGTACGTAAATTTTTCGATTTGAATCGTTGGAAATGTGTTTAAAAAAAATGAATCGCACAAAACTGGGCGACTGAACCATGGTTCAGTCGCAAAAAACTAGGCGACTGGACCATGGTTCAGTCGCCCAGTTTTGTGCGATTCATTTTTTTTTATTTACATTATTATTTATTTATTTGTTATTATTATTGTTATTAATTTTATTTTTTGTATTTTTTTATTATTGTTATTATTATTATTATTGTTGTTATTATTATTATTATTATTATTATTATTATTATTGTTATTATTATTATTATTATTATTATTATTATTATTATTATTATTATTATTATTATTATTATTATTTTTAGTATTAGTATTTTTATTAATTTTTTTATTATTATAATTTATATTTTCATTATTAATGTAATTAATTTATATTATTTTTATTTCAAATTTGCAGGTTTTTGAAAACTTCGGAGACAACGTAGATTACTCCGGTAGCTTTGTTACAGATAGGGAATTTATTTCCTTAGATGAGTTACATAGTTGGGCAGATGCGATAGCAATAACAATTGGTTTTCAATTTACACGTGCTTCTTATAAAAAAAAAGAAGGACGTTCTAGAGTTAGTGTGTATTTAAGATGTCACCGCTATGATAATATTAGTGGTGATGTACATAACTTAGATAATACTGCCAGACCTGGTTCAAAAAGTAGAAGTTGCGGGTGTAAATTTTTGATTGTAGCAAGTAGTCGTAAACCAAGAGAAAGACCTTGGATGGTAAGGGTGTGTCCCGGTGAGAAAGGAAAACATAACCACCCGTTTTTAGTGTACAGAGATGGTCATGTAAGGGCGAATAGGATCAATGTAGATATTCGGGAGCACATACGACAGCTTAGTTTAATCGGAATGCAACCGGCCTTTATTATGAATTATATTAGAGATAAGTTTCCTGGTTTTTATGCTAGTATGAATCAGATATATAATATTAGACAATCAATAAGGAGAGAAGAGATGGAGGGTAGGACTCCCCTTCAACACTGTCTTTATATGGCCACAGAACTTAATTACGTGGTCTGGACAGACTTGGATAGCGAAGGGGAATTGAGCAGACTATTAGTTGCAAATCCTACCTCTATCCAAATGATACGTACGTGGCCGTATGTTGTGCTGATAGATACAACGTACAAAACGAACAAACAAAAGTGGCCACTATGTGAAGTGATCGGAATGACGCCAACCAATCACAACTTTTTGGTTGCGTTCTGTTTGATGCGAGATGAGGCGGCTGTGTCGTATTCTTGGGTGTTGCAGGGAGTGAGAGATATTTTCGGCACTGCTCAAACTCCTAGCGTCATTGTAACCGATCGAGACGAAGGTTTATCTGCAGCTATTCGTGACGTCTTCCCAGGTAAAAAGGTTTTGTTGATTAATTAATGTCGTTCTATCTATTGAATATGTCTTAATTACGTTCAATGTTGTGTTTAATGTAGATGTGCAGCATTTGTTATGCATTTGGCATATTGCAAACGACACTGAGAACATGGTGGACAAGTTGTGTGGCGGGAAAAAAATCAACAAGGGCAAATATTCAGGCAGGGTAGATGGAACCCCTTGGTTGAAAGTTCTACAATCGAGGAATTTGAACAGACATGGCAAGCGATCGTGACTACGTGGTCGGTTAGGAACAAAAAGGTCGTTCGATATCTGGCTGGAACATGGATTCCACTTAGAGAGAAATTTGTGCGTGCGTGGACGAATGATTGTTTGCACATGGGTAACCAGACTACCAACAGAGATGAAAAGCAACACTCGTCTTTCAAGTATTACCTTGGTAGCGATAATAGCTCATTCGATACCCTTTTTAAAAGGGTACACGCACAGATTAAAAATCAGCAAGCTAGGATCCGACAAGCGTTACATGAATCCATGAATTCTGTAGCAAGGTCGATGCGACAGCATTTCTTTAAACCTTTATATCGCCACGTATCTATCTATGCCTTGGAGCAGCTCCAACTTGAGTATAACCGTATGTTAGAACTGGGTGATTTTGTATTTAACAAATGCGGTTGTGTACTTCAACACACCCATGGATTGTCGTGTGCATGTTATTTACATATGTCCATCGGTTCACATGGTGCTTTGTATGTGGATGACATTCATCAATTCTGGAGTACTTTGAGGTACACAGAGGTAGGAGACGAGACCAACGAAGGAGTACGATACGCGAACGCCAATGACAAAGAGTACTTTCAATCTCTGGTCGACGAAGTTCTAAAATCTGATCCCGCAGTTGTACGCCGAATGTCTCAGGTACTTGAATATGAACTGGGGCGATGTGACTAACCAGTCCGTGCCAGCGGACTGTGAGCGCCTGCTCTCTCGGGGCGACTCATTATCGACGAAACTATGTCCAGCTCGCTCAGAGGCGGCTGAAGAACTAGGGCCGCCACGTGCGAATCTCCCATCGCGCCCCCGGACAATAGTCCATTCCCCTGGGCGAAAATCAGGAGCTTCGTATTCAACATCATCAGCAACATTATCATCATCACTTGAAACCCCTCAACTACTCTGGATGCTACTAGCCTGGTCCTCAAGAGGGGTTCGCACTAGGTCCAGCGCACTCGACCGTTGGGCAATACTGTTTCTGGGAGCCTCTTCCTGCCTAGCCCTCCTAGCTGAACCCGTTACCCCCTTCTCATGCGGGTCCCCTCTAAGTAAGGTAGGCCTAGAACTATTACCTCTCAACAAGTGTCTAAAAAACCCTTTCCTCTTCTTTGATTACCAGTCATTTACTACAATTTTTGATAATTTAAGTGAATATTAATAATAAATAAACATAATCAAACATTACGTTAAATTAAACACATGAAAAAAACACAATAATTAATTAGCAACAACATAATTTACCTAATCATTACCAACAAACATAATGTTACAACATATTTATTGTTAGGATTATTAATAATATTATTGTAATTAATTTTCTAAATTCACAATAATCATAATAATAATAACAACAATATTAACAAAAAAAATAACATTAATAATAATCATAACAATAATAACACAAACAATAACAATAATTATAACACTAATAACAAAAACAATAATTAAAAATAAAATCAAAGGAAAATTTAATAACAACAACAACAACATATTAAGAAAGACAGAATTTTTTGGTTGAAGTGAGTATTATTTTAATTAAATAGTAGTGTGAAGTAATGATTGTATTGGAAGTATGAGATTGTAGTGGGTATTATTTTAATTAAATAGTAGTGTAAAGTGATGATTGTATTGAAAGTACGAGAAAGAAAATAATTATAAATAAAAGAAAAGAGGTACATTAAAAGAAAATGGGGGGTTTTAAGGGGTAAAAGTGGAATAAAAACTTTCTAAGAATAAAAAGTATTCTAAAGTAGAAAAACTATCAAAACTACCCATTATAGTAATGTGAAAGATCAAAAAAGAACGGAAGGAGTATAACAAACATATTTAAAATAACAAATTAATAATTAAAACAAAAATCAAAATTTAATAATAAAAATAATAACAATCACAACAACAATAATAACAATAATAATAAAAATAATAATAATAACAGCAATAATAATAATAATAACAATAATAATATAATTAAAAATAAGAATAATTATTCATAAAAAACGAAAAAATTTAAATAAATAAATAAAATAAAAAAATTGAATTGCACAGATCTGGGCGACCAGACTCCGGTTCAGTCGCAGAAAAAACCGCGGCTAGACCCCGGTTCAGTCGCAGAATAAACCGCGGCTGGACCCCGGTTCAGTCGCACAATTTTGCGCGACTGAACCGGGGTCTAGGAACGGTTTTTTCTGCGACTGAACCGGGGTCTGATGCCCCAGATCTGTGCGACTCGTTTAATTTTTTTTTTTTAATTTTCAAATAATAAGATTCGAAAGAAAAATTACCTCGATTAATTGTTTGCGGATTGAACTTCTTAGTTTTTGCTCCAAAAATTTGCTTTTGTAAGTTTGTTTTTTAAGTATGATAAGAAAATTTTTAGTGAGATTGTGGTATATATAGAAAATTTTAGGTCCAGTGGTAAAATCGTAATTTTTTGAAAATTCAGAGGCAAATTCATCATAGGAATGGCGATAAAATGTAAATGATAAATTCATCATAGGAATGGCGATAAAATGTAAATGATAAATTCATGAATGGCGATAAAATGTAAATGATGGTACATATATTTAAGGATTGGGTTTGAGTATGGGCATTATTATTTGTCGCCACTCTTTTCATTTTATCGCCACCCCCCTCCTAATGAAATTACGAATTTGCCCCTGATCTTTAAAAATTTACAAATTTGCCATTGAGTTAATAACTTTTCATTTTTATTTTTTTAAATTTTTTTTAATTATTTTTATTTATATTATTATTGTTATTATTATTATCATAGTTATTATTATTATTATTATTATTATTATTATTATTACGGATATTATTATTATTATAACGGTTATTATTATTACGGTTATTAATAATAATAATAATAATACTAATAATAATAATAATAATAATAATAATAAAATTAATAATAAAAATAATAATAATAAAAAAAAATTAAAAAAAAAAATAGCAGTCGCACAAAACGTGCGACTGACAGTCGCACAAAGCAGTCGCACGTTTTGTGCGACTAGTATTTTTATTTTTTTTTTATTTTTATTATTATTAATTTTATTATTATTATTACGGTTATTATTATTAATTTTATTATTAATTTTATTATTATTATTATTATTATTAATATTGTTGTTGTTATTATTATTATTATTAAATTATTATTTTTGTTTTAATTATTATTGTTATAACTGATGTAAGAAAGAAAGTATAAAAATTGACAAACACAAAACACATAGAATTTACGTGGTTCACCAACAATGTGTTGACTAAGTCCACAAGCAGAGGAGAGAAAAATTTTATTACTAGAGGAAACCCAAAATACAAATATTGGCTAGATTATAGAAAATAAGAGTTTAAAAATTACTCCAATACATAAAACCTTAGTCAAAACAGATTTTTTTGGGATGATGCAAAACTAATGCCCAAGACTCCTTTTATAAGGAGAAGAATAACAAGCCTTTGTTATTCTTCCGATGTTGGATAATGATAAACATTAATCTTCCAATGTTGGATAATGAAAAACATTAATCTTCCAATGTGGGATAATGGCAAACATCAATCTTCCAATGTAAGGTTATGTCTTGAATCCCACATTGGAAGATTGATGTTTGTCATTATCCCACATTTAAAGATTAATGTTTTTCATTATCCCACATTGGAAGATTAATGTTTATCATTATCCCACATGGGAAGATTAATGTTTATCATTATCCCACATCGGAAGAATAACAAAGGCTTGTTATTCTTCTCCTTATAA